>NW_008586113.1:24475-29857 GCF_000691845.1 Merops nubicus | reverse complement strand
CTTGTCCCCGCCGCTGCATGCAGCGGTGCATGGGATTCTTCAGGGGTTTCCGGGAGCGCGCCCGCGGGGCCATCCGGGACCGGGAGAAGGACCTCAAGAGCCTGCACAAGTGATGGTGGTGAAGGAGACTCGGCAAGCTGCTGGAACGCGAGAAAACAGTGAAGGGCAGGCAGTGCCCGTAGCAAAGGCTTTACATATGCTGACTGGGAGAACCGTCAAACAGCACGGGCCTTGCCGGACGCCTGTCCATGCTGCAGCAGGATGGGACAAATGCTCTACTCTGCTCTGCCAGTCTGGTCCCTGTAGTTAATCTTCTGTGGAGCTCACCAGGCCTTTCTGGAAGCAGAGGTGGCTCATTTCCTCTTGTCTGACTTGAGCAGGGCATGGAATCACAGGAAGATATGGCACAGCCTTCCTGTTTCTGTTAGAAATCCCATCCCCTGTATCTTTGAGATGAGATTGGTCCAGGAACGATTGGTGGAAAACTCAGGAGCTGATGCTGACTCCACAGCTTCCATGGACTTATGTAGCATCCATAAATGTGTCTGGACAGCCTGCAGCTCTCCTTTGTTGTGCAGGGTGGCTGGACAGTCATCCTGGAGGCAGGGACCAGTGCCTGGGCACAGGAGTCTGTGCACTCACTGACACAGCTGAGGAAATGCCGCCTGACTCAGCAGATGTGCTGGGGATGTTTCCTAGCTGGTTTCGGGCTTTGGATGTGCAACTGCTGCCACCGGCTCTGGAACTGGAAAACTTGATTTCTTCTTTTTTACCACTTGAGGCTTGTGGCCCTATATGACAGGTACTGCAGCCTGAAACAATGTCTTAGCTGTCCGTTTGCGTTAACTGAACATGCTTACTTTCTAGGACACCTCTACTTCGTGCTTGTGAGAATGGCCATAAAGATGTCATTCACTTTCTAGCAGAAAAGAAGTGCCGGCTAAGCCTTCATGACTGTTTTCAGAAAACACCACCCATACAGGTATGTGGAGTGTGTTATGCTGTTGTACATTGGGCTCATTGATTATGCACTGAAATTTTAACTGAAGTTATTCCTCCTTTCTGTCTTGTTTACAGGCAGTAGAGTACTGTCACAAAGACTGTGTGGCTGTTCTGCCGAAGCATGGTGCCCAGCCTGACTTCACAGATGCTGAGGACAACACTGCCCTTCACCAGACTGCCCGTACTGGTGACACATCTATAGTGGAGCTGTTACTTGAGCACAAAGCCTGAATTGATGTTCAGAATGTGGTAAGCCTGGACTTCGGGTAAGGCTCCTCTTCCCAAAGTTTTTGTGACTTTTCTGTGTTAATCTAAGGGAGATGATTTCCTCTTTCAGTTCAGACACACTCCACTTCAATTTGTGACCATCCTGCACCATGAAGAGATTGTCAAGTTGCTTTGTTAAAAAAGGAGCTGGCAACCACATTCAAGATATAAGTAAAAGCCGAAGGGTTTGTTAAAAGTGCACATGGTACTGCTTAGCATTGTTCAAGTTTGATTGGTGGGAAGTATAGGAATGAGCTTTGAAAAAGAACCAGGAGCTGCCCAGGAGTTCCTTCTGTGACACTTGTGAAAGCAGACCCACATTCAGCTGCTTTCTTATTTAGGGACAATTTCCACACTGACAACTGCAAGAAAGTGTTGGCTGTGGTGCCACACACATGCATGCACATACACCCTGAGTCTGTGCTGGGCAGACAGTTGGCCTGGAGACCTCCTGAGGTCCTGCCAACTTGAATTCTCCAGCGCTTCCATGAGTTTGGCTGGGCTTTCACTCTACCCATAGAAGGGACATAAATTGATTTGGGGAGCAAAGAGGGACTGCAGTAATCACAACGCAACGTGCGCAGAAGCTGACATTTTTTCTTGTCATCTCTGGGATGCTTTAGGACTGCTTTTATGATTGCTGTTGAGGTTGGCCATATAAATATAATGCAATTTCTTGAAGACCAATCTGGCAACACACCTATGTCTTTTCAGTCTGTCACCATATTCACTAAGTGTTTTATGTCCTCATTAGAGCAGCTGCATTCTCAGAATTCTCTGTGCTAATGCACAGCCCTTTTTGCTAACATCACTGGGCATTAACAAGATTTTGAAACCTTTGTTGAAGCTGGACTCAGTGGCATCTTCTCATGCATCATTTTCCATGTCAAGATTGGATTTGGAAACTGAGGATAAACCTCCCCCAGGTTCTCTGAGAATTCACCTGTGTGCTGCCAAGCTCCACTCAACTGCCTTTTGTTTCAGAGGGGATCTAACTGATAACCCTTGAAGTTAAACTCTTCCATGGTTTTCCTTCTTTCATGGGTAGCTTTGCACTCCTGTGAGTCCCTTCACTAGGGTGGCCAGGTGTGCTTAACAGATAGGCTGAAGGAAATAGCCCTTGTTTCTAGTGATGGTGGCCTGTGAATGAACTGCATTATGCATATGAGCATGTGTTGTCTAGCCATAAACAACTGTCAATGACCTCCTGTCACTGAAACTCAACTTTGTTTCTTCTCTTTCTGCCCCTTCTGCCAGCCTGTATCAATGGGAAGCAGGAGAAAAGGGTGCCTAGGTAAACTGGGGAGTAAAAAGCCCTTCAGGAATAAAGCATGTTTAGAGGGTTACTCTAGCAAAACAAGATGGTCATTCCTTCTTTCCAGGCTTCTGGCACAGTGTTAGTGCTGCACTAATGCACCATTTTGCATAGCAGCCTTGGTCTGGAGTACTTTTTAAGGATTTTCTTCTTTGTTGTTTTGTTTTGGTTTTAGTTCTGCTTATGAAGCAAACTTGAAAACAGTCCCTCTTTCTGTCTATGGGACTATTATTGAGGAAAACAAACACTATCAAAACATGGGAATACATTCTGAAGGAGGCACAAAATGCTCAGAAATACTTGAGCGTTCTTGGTGTTATAGAACTGCTCGCTCACCCTTCCGTGCACCAGTATTGATGACAGCAGGGAGGATCCTTCACTGTAGAAGAGGTGATGAGGACAAATCACTATGACCTGTCAGAGAGCAACAACCCATTGATTGGATGCTGCGTTTGTGGGATGGGGAAAGGTAGAGTAAAATAAGCACTCACAGCAGCATTGCACTTCTTCTGTCCTTTATAGGTCTCATGCCAGTGGCAGGAGCCAAGCAAGAGAAAGATTCTGAGACCTGTTTGGATTATGAGGGAAAGAACAAAGATTCTGACTCTTCAACTAAGAATGAGGTAGAATCATGGAATCATTTGTGTTAGAAAAGACCAAAATGGGTCAAGGAGCTTCTGCCAGTTCGCACATATGTCTTTTAAATTACAGAGAAATTCTGAAGGTCCAGAGAAAGTGTCAGCTGACATGCTGCTTCCAGCTGCAGACAGACATGGAGTGGGCCTGCTGTCGGTTGCAGAGGAGAGCCACAATGGTAATTTCCTGACACACTAACTGGTTACTTTTGTAAGCTTCCCTGGAGTGAAGTGGATGGGGAAAAGCAGAGCGAAATAACCACTCACCAGTGTCAAACATTTTACTTCCTCTGTAGATGTTCTGCTGCTGCTGGCAAGACAAGAGAAAGCTTTTGACTCCTCCTCTGAGAATAAGGTACTTCCTTGTGCAGAGGTAATGCAGAAATCACGATGCTGTCTGATGCTGCAGTGTTGCTGGGGTTTCCTTTCCCCACTGTCTGTCTCTGTTCTAGATTGATCAGGTTTCTGAATTGGAGACAGAAGAGCTTAATCTGAAAAAAGATGCTCCAACTCAAAAAGATTGTTATGGGGACATTCAGGTGACTCTTAATAGAGAGTGATGCAGATATCCGTAGTTAAAGCCTGTCAGTGCACAGGGAGTTGTTCTTGCTAGTGAATTAATTTTGGAGTACTGCTGAGTTGAGGTGATAGAATCTGGACCTGAACTATATTTTGCACCTCATTTCATTTTGGTTGTGAAGCAGAAGGGCTGCGTAAAGAGGTTGCTCAAAATCCCATCCAGCCTGACTTTGAAAACTTCCAGGGGCAAGTCATCCCACAATTTCCCTGGGCAACCTGGTCCAGTCTCCTAGCACCTTTCTTGCCAAAGATTTCTTCCTTATGTCCCGTCTAAATCTCCCATCTTTTAGTTTAAAACCATTGCCCCTTTTCCTGTCACTACAGGCCTTGATGAGAAGTCTCTCTCTGTCTTTCCATATTGAAAGGCTTCAATAAGGTCTCCCCAGAGCCTGCTTTTCCCCAGGCTGAACAACCACAACTGTCTCAGCCTTTCTTCATGGGAGAGGTGTTCCAGCTCTGATCATTTTTGTGGCCTTCCTCCAAATCCACTCTAGTCTGGAGTGGACTGGCTGGAGGCCTCAGGGTCCTGGGGTGGAACTGGAGAGCTGGAGGCCCCTCCCAAATCAGCCTGCTGGTGGCTTACTTGTGCCACAGAGAGGTTATGAAGTCTCCGTGCTTGAAGCTACTGCAAACTGGACACAGCCCTGCGTGACAAGCTGTCCTGGCTCAGGTTAAAACTAATTCTCTTCAGTGATTTTACTTTTCAGCTCAGTCTCTTCTAAGTAACTGCACTTTCTGAAGTTAATGGCATATTTTCACAGACAGTGTCTGCTTCTAGCAGTGATAACACTCCATGTTTAAAGTTGCTACCGAGGATTGGTGTGCAGACCAAGGTCACTGCTAAATTTTGTGTACCATGTTGGGGGTGCAGAAAGTAAAAGGCTGCACCTGGGGGAAGTGGCAGACAGGACAGGTGACCCTAAACTGACCAACACAGTATTCCATCCCCTATATGTTATATTCAGTACAAAGCTGAGGGATCACAAGGGTCAAGCTCTCTGATGAAGGCATGAGGGTCTCTTCTTAATGCAGGAGACTTACTTAGCACATCACTGCCCAAGCCACCCTCTGTGTTTTACAGCAATAAATGAACAGAGCATGGGAAATCAAGTACAAGGAAATATTTTCTTTTTACGGAAAAAAAAAAAACAAAACACACCACCACCACCCCCCAATCCCTCCAAAAAAATTAAAAAAAGCACACAACTACCTATGTTATACCAAAAGAATACTCTGTTTTTTCACAGGCCTTCCCAGTTTGAGCCATCTTATCACCAAGCACTGTGCTGCCTCATGCATGCCTCCTCCATCCTCACCTTCTGCAGAACCCCTGATGTGATGCCAGCAGCTTTCTTAGCCACACGCTAGTCAAGACTCCTTAACAGAGGGAATCCAGCTGCCACAATGGGTCAGTGGAAACTTATTTTTCACTGCTGCCACTGATCTGGTCCCATACTGGTATTCTGTTGCACAGTGGTTTGGCAAATGTATTTAATATTTGTCAGGAGGCAAAAGCTACAGAGAAAGACTCTGGATTGCCTTCTTGCCCATGCAGTTTGTTCCTGTGGAGTTAACACTGGTCTT
>NW_008586113.1:0-24444 GCF_000691845.1 Merops nubicus | reverse complement strand
TCTTTCCCTTCAGCACTGTCCGGGTTAAGACTTTTGAGCCAGTAAGGTTGTTAATTTAATCTTCCCATCCATAGAGGCAGTGAGGCAGGTCCCACAGTCCATGGCTGTGCTCCAGTCCACTGTGACAACAGGAGCTCGGTGTCCTCCCAGAGAAAGGCAGGTCTCCAGAACCTTTTCCTCACCATTTAACTGAAAGAAGGAAGGCATAAAATTAAGGAAGCGACTTTCTGCAGTGGGAGCAGTGCACCCACAGGAGAAGCCAAAGCCTACTACAGGCTCCATGTCCCTGTCAGCATACATAATTAAGAAAACAACCAGAGAGATGTTGAGATGTACATAGAGCACACAAGGAAGCAAATTTCCAGTCTCATGACAGAAGCATGTGACATCTCAGCTCCTGACATCAGCTGAGCTGCAGTAATTGAAGAAGGCAGGCTAAGAGCATGTACCTATGAGCAGCACATAAGCCTCAGCTATAGCTTATGTTAGTACAGGTGCTCCAAATTCCCAGATGCAAAGTAAAAATTCCATCTAATCTGCCTTGCAATGGCTTATACTGACAGGTGTTGACTCAAGAGGAGGCAGGCAAGAGGCATGCCATCAGGAATCCCTTGTTACTGCACCACAGAAATTTGGGCACTTGGAAGCATTCAACCTTGCCCTTCATTTCAGTACACAGTAAAAGGAGAGAATCAGGCTGGGACTAACATAGCATCAGCAAGTACACAAGGCAGATGAAAAATAAACATCAGTCGTCAACCCCAGGTTTTGTATTGAACTGGCATGCATCAATTTAAAAAAAAAAAAATTAAAACTTTGTCCAAGACACTTGGGCATTAAGGCAAATTCTGCAGATAAGCTTTAAACACACATGCTCTAACTACACACAGAGGGCCAAATGCTTACAGAGGGTTCAAACACTCACTAAACATCATGCACTGCTAAAATGCATGCTGTATGAGACTGAGCAGCAACTTTTACAGAGCAGGGATGGGCAGGTGCTGACTGAGAACCTCCAGTGGCTGCTGCTGCAGCCTTGTAACAAGAGCTTGTATGGATGCATGAGAGTACACCCCATCTCTTCTCAGACTTACCTTAAAAATCATTCCCCCAGTAGAAGAACATGTCAACATGTAGTTGCCCTCAGAGTCAAAAGCAAAAAGCTTTCCTCGTGGGAACTGGACTTGCTTGTAGCCACTGTACCCAGACAGAACAAAAGGACCTGTAGCTTCGCTGGGAAGATCATACTCTGACACCTTCAAACCACTTTTGTGAATATTCCACTGAATGAACTAGAATGGGAAAAAATAATTACATAAGTCCATAAAGTGACATGAGTTTAAAGCAGAAGGGCCATTTGTCATTTGTAAGCCAAGTGGCTACTCCTCACAAACAAAAGATGGCATTTTGGCATCTGTATCTAAGCGGCTCTATTTATATGACACAGGCTACAAAGGCTCTAAGAGTGCCTACAGTCCAGACAAGCCTTCCACGAGCACTGCTGCCTAGATGTGGTGATCTCAGGGGCACCAAAAGGTCATCTTAACACAGATTCCCTAGGGAGGAATGTCACAACAATATGACCTGCAGACAAGGTTTGAAACAGCTCCAGCTGTTAATACGATTTTGAGCCACTCTGTGTAGAGACTGGATACAGCAGAGTGATGCTACACTCCTAAGAATACAGTTAGCAGCCCACAGATCCTCCAGATCCTGAGAGTATTTTTACTGCTGTCTTGCCCATATGGAAAAGACTCCAGAAGGGATTTCATTGCCAGCTGACCAGTAGAAGGTCCCCCAGAGCCTACCTTGCCATCCTCGCCTATGCTGTAGACTGTGTTCTCATCACAGCTGAACTCGACAGAGTAGACTTCCCCATCATGTGCTTTCCAGCTCATGGCACACTCATGCTGCTGCATATCTGAGGAAAGAACCAGTACTGAACATTCCTTATACAAAGAAAGAGCTGAGGCGAAGACAGAGATGCCTTTTGCATTCATAAGGTCTCTGTCCCAGCCCTCTAAACCAGTCTGGGGGAGCCCAACCCAATCCCAGCTGTTGTGCTTATTCTCTAGCATTTGGCTTTTACACCAGCCACAAAAATCATTGCCTGTAACTAGTCACCTCTTCCTCCAGCTTTACAGGGCTGCTCATGTGCTGCCAGCTGCAGGGATTCTACATCCAGGCCCTACTGCTACCTTTCTTTTCCTACTCCCCCTGCCATCCAGTGCACCTACAAAGCTGCTGCCAGCCCTGTCTTCCCATAGACCTGGGACTGCAGCTTCCAGCTCAGCATCCAGGCAAGAAGCAGATCTCTCATTCACAGAAGAGGGATGCCAGAACTGACTAGCACAATGACAGGGTGAAGAGCGCAAAACCTGAGAAAGACAAATCGCTCAGGGAAGAAAAACTGATGTGAAGCCTTTGCCTTCAACTGGAAGCTCAGGTCACCCTTTAATTCCTTTCCTCAAGACTCCGCTTCTGGCAGGGCTGTTGCTATATGGCACAGCCAAGACCACGTGGCTCAAAGTCAAGTTAACTCTGCTCCTCATCAGGAAAGAGAAATCCAGAAGCACTACCAGGGTCTCCAGCCAATTCTCTCCTAGAGAGAATTTATGTCAATTCACTCCTGAGCTATTATGAGGGAGGAAAAAATAGCTTCCACCTTGGTGTTCAGGCATGTTCCACATCTGCCTCCCTGCTGGCAGAAGAGTGAACGAGAGCTGGCTAAGGACAGCCAGCTGGGAACACTGAGGGGCCACCTTTTTTTGCCAATGACTAGGCCTAACAGGAATGACACAGCCAGCAGGAAGAAAAGACAATCCATGAACAAGTCAATTAGTTCACAAGCAATTGACATTACCCCCAACAACAACATCGCTGGACCCACAATAGGTGGAATAAACAAAGAACCAAGGCTTCCCATAGATGGAATGGGAAACAGCCAGTTTAGGAGATTAAACAAATAAGACAGAGGTGGTCACATGGCCCACTCTCACCCTCCTAGCCTGTGTTTGCAAAGGTCTAACTTGACTGGAGCCCAGTTCCAGGAGAGTCAGGAGGTCCTTCCTCAACAGGAAGCTCTGCAAAGTGCATCCACTTCAGATACACTCTCCTCCCTCCCCACAAGTGGTCCCAGCTTTTATCCCCAAGCAGGACAACTGACCTTTGGTTACTCAATGCAGGACACTTGGGGCTCATTTCCCTTATGGCTCTCCCTGCAGGGCCGGCCGCACCCTGGGGGGAAGCTATAAGGCAAACTCACCACCTCTTTATGAAGGGCTGTGGGAATCACCCATATGTCAATCTTAATTCAGGTCTCAGGGTTCAAACCCCAGCATTTCACCATCCTACTGCCCAGTTTCACAGAATTGTAGAATCATTTTGGTTGGAAAAGACCTTTAAGATCATCAAGTCCAACCATTAGCCTAGCACTACTAAGTCCACCACTAAACCATGTCCCTAAGCAGCACATCTATACATATTCTAAATGCCTCAAGGTACAGCCTCATCAGTGCCAAGTACAAAGGGACAATCAATTCCGTAGTCCTGCTGGCCACACTATTTCTGATACCAGTCAGGATGCTGCTGGCCTTCTTGGCCACTGGGGCACACTGCTAGCTCCTGTTCAGCTGTCTATTGACCGATACCCCCAGGTCCTTTTCCACCGTACCAAAGAGACGAACAATGCCATCTGCAGCCCCGGTGACCAGCAGGTTGCCATTGTGATTGAAGGCTGTGCAGTTTATAGCAATGGGCTCAGGCTCCAGGGAGAACTGCAGCTGGAAGGGAAAGTCTGCATTAGTGCTGAAGAAGAGCTGTGGGTTTTGAGAAGCTGATCTCCAGGGGCCTAGTAGTGAGAACTCCTCCAGTGTGGTGCCCTATACCTCTCATGACTACAGACTTCAAGATTGGAATTTTACTGTGCTACATGTTATTGTGACACTAAACCAACAATTCACCTCAGCCAAGCCAGTTTTCTTGGCCATGGCCTCAAGGCTGCAAAACCAGCTTCTGACAGGCATTAGCTTGAGTATGTTGCTTATGTCCCTCCTAGATGTCAGGGACAGCATTTCTTAAGGACAAACACGAGAGATGGAATGAGGATTCCCTGCCAGAATCTGACCCATCTAAACCAACACAAGGGAGAAGATGACATAAGATGAAACCTCTGAAAGAAGCTTCACTTAAAAGCAGGGAAGGCAGGGGAAATAGCAAAGAAAACCCTTCAATATAGTTCAACTGGAGAAAGCCTGATTAAAACATCATCCAATCCACTCTGGATATTTCCAGCCAGAAACTGCACAGGCAGGATATAAACAAGACTACGAACTATTTTGAAAAATGCCTCAAAAAAATCCAACACACCAACAAAACAAAAACCCCCACCCAAACCCAGCAGCTACTTACACTATGCATTTTTATCCTGCATGTGATAGAGAGGAAGGGAGGAGGGCGGGGGAAAAAGGATATCAAAGAGATCCTTCACACTGAAACAGAAGACACTCCTTCTCAGCAAGCAGACTGAGAAAGGAAAGAAACACAGCAAGTACCTGCTGTTTCATGGTTTTTGTGTCCCACAGTAGCAGTTTCCCAGGAACTTGGTTCATGCTTTTTCCCCCAGAGCTTACTGCCAAGAAGTCCACATGGGAGATGGGGCTCTGGGCTGCTGCAGAACAGACAAAGGAGGCACCACTTGGGCTGCAAGCAAGTGACAGGATCCTGAAACACAGCAAACAGTCTCAGTTGCCTCTCTCTAGCAGCTGCCTCAATCACAACACTCGACTATGAGCCCTCCTGCTAAGATCCTGCAAGACAGGGTACACTACAAAAGAGGGCAGGATTTGGGTGCTCAGACAGATTTTGAGTGTGTCCTGTTTTACTGAGTAGGTTTTATGCTACTCAGACAGGAACTGTCCTCTGGATGAAGGCTAGATACTGCTGCAGTTGCAGGAAAGCAGCAAGAACATTGACACTTCACCTACCTTTTCAAAGTCAAAAATAACATTTTTATATAAAAATCAGTATTCCAGAATTACCTGGGCATGTCTTCATCAATGCTAATTTCACAGAGATTCTTCTTTGCTTCTGTGTCATAAAGACGAACCGTCCCGACCCCACTGCCAAGCAGCAGCTTGAAACCATCAAGGAGATGGAAGGAGTGTGAGTAAGGAGTACAATGATGTTGTCCAACAAACACCAAAACCACAGAGTAATTTTTTTTTTCCTGTTTCTGCATTCAGATTAATCACTACTCCATTAGGGTACATCCTGTCTTCCTGTGCATAGCATGCTGAGTAGGACTACCCCAGAACTACAAATGTCAGAGTAAAAGCACTGCTTTCCAGTAAGAAAAAGATCTGATAGGCACCAAGGTGGAGTAAAAGCCCTTTCTAGAGTACAGCTCAACATTATAGGATGCAAAACATATGTGGAGTCTCAATATCTAGGGGAGCAAGGAAAGAGTAACAGAGAGTTAACGACCTAAGTTTAAAGAGAAAGCCAAATAGAGGCCACCTCCTTTCATCCAGAGGAGAATGAAATCATTCAGAAGGGCTCATACATTCTTTTAGTGATGCTACAATTCAAATCAAAAGTAAAAACCATGGAGGGATGCATTATCAAAGAAAATGAAGCATGCCAGATCCTTCTCACTTCAGAGCCTGATTTGCTGCTTAATACCCATGCAGTTCAGAAAGATCAATCTTCCTATTAGCACACAGGAAATAAACTCCACAAAGCAGAAAAAAACATCAGAACTGCATGAACAACCTTCTTTGTAAGAGCAAAAGAAAAGAGAAACAAGCCATAGCACCAGCTCTTCATAGGTGGCATTTTGAGATTAGCAGCAACATCCCATCAGTGCCCGAATATGAACAATCTTCCCTTGGTTGCAGGCCTTCCTTCTCACACAGCCCTGTCCCTTTGCCAAGGGAGCGCATGAAACACTAGCAACAGCTCTAAGATCCAGAAGAATGCATATTATTTAAAGGCTCCTCTCTAGTAACAGAATTAGAGAAAAAGTGCTACAGGAAACAGTTAAACTGTCATGATATTTAAACATGACCCAAGCTCCTTATGCACCCCAACTCATTAGGCACCAGTATAAAACTGTTCAGAGCCCTTTTCACACCTGCACAAGCAGAATGCCAACACCACATCCCCATTCCTCAACCCTGCTCCTTTCTCTGCTTCTGGCTCAGGGTGCAAGTAAAGGTCCACAGCTCCCTGCTGCAGGGTTCCTGTGACCTGTTATCCCAGGTTGCCTCTGCCTGCCTTCACAGGCAGCTGCCTGCTCTGCCTGAAGAGAGGCGTGAGAATTCTCTTGAAGGAGCTACTTCTGTCCTACAGCTGTACCTTCACTGCAACTTGGGAACTCCCGTCTCAGGGCAACCCATTGTGAATTCCTTGCTCACTCCCCACTCTATTTTCTCTTAGACTCTACAGGCTTCATCAGTTCCCCATGTCCCACCAAAGTGGAAATGAACTGTTGCCCTGATCTTATCCACAACGTAGCTGTCTACAGGTTAAGATGCAGTGCAGCCCCAGATGATCTGCTGTGGCTCTCAATCCACCACTCTCAGACCACTCACCAGCCGATCACGCTTGGTTGCCCATTCCAGAGACAGCAATGGAGATTTGGAAATGGATGAAGCTTTAGTTTGCATTATGGGGTTAAAAGACCAGACTTTGATGACCCCATCCACATCCAGGCTGGCCACCCTCCGTCCAGAACAATCAACCCTATGTGCAGAAGGAAACAGATTGGATATTCTTCTCCCTGAAGTTCTTAGATGCAAACAGATACCCCAGTAATCCTCCCTCTCCTGGCCACACACCAACTCCTTCTGCAGGAATCAGAACTTCCTTACACCACTTCCTGTTCAGTCTACAACAACCAAGACAATGAATTGCACCAAGCTCCACATGCAAATCATAATGCCCTTAAGCAATATCATCCTGCTTTCCCAGGGAGTTTCTTCCCAGCTGGCATCTTCCAGTCACAAAAATCTCTATCCATTCTCATTGCACAAGTTACAGGCTATTTTCAGTTACACCAACTTGACTGCCCTACATCCAAGAGTACATGCACAATGTGCTGGACAGAACAGAGGTTGGAAGGAGGAGGCCAGGCACAGCTGGTCCTCTACAGAGGCTTCTACAAGAAAAGGCTCTTCTGTCAGTCCATTACCTGCAGTACATGATGGATGAATGGTGCTCCCCATACTCGTCCTGGCTGAGGACGATGAAAGGCTGCTCCTGCCGGACCCCTGCCACCTCTGCACTACTGGCAGGCATTTTGGTTGAAGTCTCTGTTTGCTCAGCATGCAGCTCTGAGCATGGCTCTGCCTCAGCTGTGCCAACATCCGTTTTCTTCTCAGCACTGTGGCCCTGAAGGAAGAAATCCTGTGTGAAACACATGAAAGCAGCAGCTCCAGATCCCGCTCTTCAGCCACCCTAGCCTGCTAGGATTTGGAAAAAAAAAAAAAAAAAAACAAAACCAAAACCCGAGAAGCTGCATGGAACCAGAAGAACTGTCATCAAGACACCCCTCCTGCCAGGGGCCTTTCTGAGCACAAGGACGGTGTGTTGCACGACCAGACCATTTAATAGGGCCTCTGATAGAGTCTCTGATATCCCCCTCCATGTGCCCCTCCATACACTTTCCTCTAAGAATTAAAGGAACCACATCATCTCTGTTTCCCTTACCTCAGCTGGTATCAGAGGCTCATTTTGATACCACGAGTACATGGATTCACGAGCAAATCACTTACTGATGACAATAGTAGAAGCAACATGAGTCCAAAAGCTTAAAACTCAATTTGACAGGGCAGAAAGAACAAATGGAGTTTTAGTAGGTGACCGTATCTGAATGTGAAAAGATCTCCACTGCACACACAGAAGTGCTTGAAAACAGCTTAGTCTTCCCTTGCCACCAGAAGCTGGACAAGAAGCAGATACAGCACATAAGACAGTAAAACATCTGCAGGCATTCCTTTGCTAAACCATTTACTGAAGATGAAATGCCCCAAAACAGTATTTGTATTGATGCTTTTGAATCCCAGTTCCCTAACAAATTTCTGCCTTATTTATAGTAGCTTCATATCTTAAGCAATGGGTCAAACATTGTATAGTCAAATCATCTGCAATCACAAAGTTGGAAAAGCTTGGGAAATAAAACCAAGAATGCCTCTCTCTATTAGTTAATGTGTGGAGGTAAGAACCAATGAATTACACTCATGTGAAAGAAAGTGTCACCTTTCAGTTTCCTTTTTTCCTACATGTTGCAAACAACAGAAAACTAAATAGCACCAGCTTCCCCAAGAGCACCAGAAGCAAGTTTTACAAAGCCAAGAAAACACCGCCTTAACCTGAAACATCACAGAAAAAGAAAACTCAAAAGATACTTATTGGGAACTGGGCTTTGCAATTTTCTGAACAATGTTTAATTAAAATGTTTTCAATGAGTCACAAAGAAGAAAGTTCTCTCATAGCCTTGAATGAGCGGTAGAGTAACATCTCCTCTATCAAGCAGCGCTGCCACACACAGCCACACACACTGGCTGACAGGCAAGTCCCTCAACACTGTATCCCCACCAAGGCAGAGTGTCTCATACAGCCAAAATAAACACGGCTGAGATGCTGCCATCGTTCCTCCTGTGCTTTGTCTCCTTGGGCCACAAGGCTGCTGAAAGGTAGACAATACACAGGTGAGCAGAAGCAGTCTGTTTAACAAGCAGTTAAAATCCAAGACACAATTTTATTTCATTATATTAGAAAGCAGGGCACAGCCCCAGGCAAAACTGCAACATACAGTGCAAAAAAACTCAAAAAAGCAAACATTGCTACAAATGATATTTCCACTCCTATCCAAGAAAACTTTCTACCAATTTTTATCTGTCTCAAAGAGTCTGCAGAAACTAGCACAAGGATGCAGAGGAGAGAATTCACCTTGGACAGCACAGGTGCCTGTTGCCACTAAGGAATAGGGATTATTTGAACTTATGCAGTATTTGAACATAAGTATTAAGGTGAAGAAAAACTCTTTCCATGAGCAGCTTGTTGAAAAGATGCTGACAAAAAACAATTCTTACACTTTAACTGTCAATAGTGATTCCCTTCCAGAAACACAGAAATAAACTGAATTTTGGAAGGAGCTGATTAACTGCAGAGATTGGCCTTTGATACAGTTAGATCTGAGGAGCAATTCGGAAGCTTAACTTGTTTTACTACCTAGAACAACAAATTACAGCAATACCAGCCCCCCCAAAGCTTCGCAGCCTTGCAGTGTTGCCCAGTACCTGGGAGATCCCCTTGGACAGGAGTTCCTTCCTTTCCTTCCCATGCTCTTGCAAACGTTTCTGCCGCTGCTGCAGGGAACTTGAGTCACCTGCTACTAATCCACTGAAGTGGCTCTTCCCATCCTTACAGCTCACCGTTCCTTCTTTTCCTTTGGCAATCTGGAAGGCAAGGGGAAAATTTGGCAAAGTTACGCATGTGCTAGGCTGCAGAACAAAGAGGAGAACAGCCAAAGAAACCAAGCTACCTGCAAGGCCTCCACGAGCCCCTAGACAATAGCAGGTTCTTGGGCTGCCTTCAGGCCCAGTAAACACTTGCAAGGAAGAAAAAGGACATTTCATTTTTTCAGTAGGAAGTAAAAGCTTCAAGCAGTTGTCATAGGTACAGGGGCTGGGACCAGTTTATCATTATGTAGGTATAACCAAAAACTGTATATTCTATACCCTCTATGCTATTGCTAATGAGCTGTTAACAAATCATTGGTAGCAGCTGCCCAGGGCACACCTCACACCCCAGGCTACAACAGATAAGGAAAGAGATCAGGGGAGGTGTTAACACCTTCACATCCATCGGGAGGAGTCCTCTCTGCTAATCGACCCAGCTGCACTGACAATAGCCCAGCTCATCAAGGAACCCAAAAGTATCCTACTGTCCACAGACTTAAAGGACCCATGGTGAAACTCCTAGCACTTGAGGGGAGGTACTGGACATTCCCACTGAACCTAGGGATATATAAACTTCGGGGTTTGGGACTTGGGGAACCTCTCATCGGATCCAGAGGGGGAACAGAACTCCAGCAGGACTGTGACTGCCACTCTCGGTGAGACTGCCATCATTCCTTCAACAGAACTGCGACCATCATCCCGACTGACAGGTACCTTCCCTTCTGCTGTGCACCCAGGGGAGCCACGCAGTGCTCAGCACAGGAGCTCATGGGCACCCTGCTGTTCCTGCCCCAGGGTGCTGAGTTGTACTTTGTCCTTGTGGGTCAAAGACAGTATTTTTACCGTGTATCATTGTATATATTGTCATCCTTCCAGTAAATTGTAGCTCTGACTTGTGATCCCCCTAAATTAATTTCTCCTGCCAGTTTACTTTTAAACCAGTGCAATTTTGGTGTCCAGCGTGGGGCACGAGAGGAAAGTCAGAATTACAATTTTATCCTAGGCATTTGTGTATCTGAGTGCAGAAACTCCCTGATCATCATATTGCTCAGTATATTCACGTGGACCCTGTACCTAACACTGTATATATTTCCACCTATGGGGAACTATTTGCCTGTTGTGATGCTCTTCTTAAGGGAAAGATATCAAAATTGCTTTTTTGTTGATATACTGTGTTTATGCCATTGACGACATCAAGGGCAGTGAGTTTCATTTGGAATATATATTCAGTTTTGTTTGCCCGTCCTGGTCTTGGTCACTACATCTGGGGCTTCATTATTAATCGCACCCAGTCTGTAGGGGGAACAGGAAAGAATAGTTTTTCCCCAGCCTTTCACCTCCTTCTTCCCCTTCAGACCTGCTACAACCATTTTTGAAGAAAATGCTGAGCTTTTTCTTGATGTAAAGGACAGCGTATTCCTGTTGTTGTTTCTCCTGTTTCCTCTGCACTGTTTATACCATGCTTAGAATCGGAACAGGCGCTCCCAGAGAAGCAGTCTGGAGGCCTGCCCTGAAAGTGGATAATGCTGAGTGGCATGGGAAGTTGGAGGACATGGGCCAGTATTTGGAGAACTTCTCCAATGATCTGGAAATTCACCCCTGAACAACTGCAGGATCCTGTTAAAGTAATAAGATGTGTGAAGAGAAAATGTTCTGACAGCCCCAGAGACGTGCAGCTTACGGCGACATGCTGGGCCCTGGCCACTGCCTACCGGTCACTGCCTGGTATAGTATAACACCTTCAGGAGGGGGAAGAGAGGAAACAGATCAACAAGCATTGTGTCCACACAAACCAGAGCTGAACACGAGGAGAGAAGTAATCAACAGGCACCTTGTCCACACAAACCACAGCTGAGTCTGAGAGGAGAAAATGCATTGACCAGCACCATGTCCACATGAACCATTACTGAGCCAGAAGGAGAACCAGTCGCCCCTGTCCAGAAAAGAAAATCCAAGACTAAATCAGTTTGCATAGTGGATGACAAGGAAGGGGCAGGACTTTCAACCCTGGCAGAAGAAACAGAGCCAGAAATCATCACTCGGTCCCTATCCCTGGGCGAGCTCCGTGAACTCCAGAGAGAGTTTACACAACAGGCAAACGAGTCCATTCTGACCTGGCTGCTCCGGATCTGGGATGCTGCAGTTAAATGATACAATTCTGGATGGGAGTGAAGCGAGGCAACTAGGATCCCTGTCTCAAGATGTGGTCATTGATCAGGGGATTGGAAAGACAGGAAACTCTCAGCCTCTGGCGGTGACTGTTGTCAAGTGTGAGGGAGAGATACCTTTGTAAAGAGGACCTCCATGTACAGCAAGGACAGTGGAACACGATGGAGCAAGGTATCCGATGCTTGAGAGAATTAGCTGTACTGGAGATAATCTTCTCAGAGGATGAAAGGTTCCCTAAAAGGCCAGATGGTGTCCAGTGCACATACCAGATGTGTTTGAAATCTGCACAGCTTGAGCCAAATAGGTATTCCCACTACTTGGCGACATTGGAATGGAGGGAGGGAGAGAGAGAGAGAGAGAGTGAGAGAGAGAGAGAGAGAGAGAGAGGACAAGGTGGGCACATTGGTCAGCAAATTCAGGATCTATGAGGACACTGTCACTGCCCCATTACAAGCCCATGTCTCATCTGTGGAAACAAAACTGGCCTAACATGTCCAAAGCTTGGAGGAGAAAACTGGAGAAGGCCACTAGAAGCTAAGAGAGGAACTTAAGGAGAGAATCTTCCATATCTCACTAGACAAGAATCTCTGCTATCAGAAGCAGGCATCCCCAGCTAAAGAGAGAGGGTACACTCCATGAGGCAATCTGTGGCTTTATCTCCATGAGCATGGGGAAAATATGAGGAAGTGGGATGAAAACCCACCTTTTTCTTAGCAGCACAAGTACAAGAATTGAGAAGGGGAATGACTACCACAAAGAATACTTCAAGGATAATGCTGCTCTAGTCTCTCGTGGGCAAGACTCCATAGGAGTATAGGAGTGATGATGTTATGTCTGATCCTCTTGAAGGGCCCTCTAGTTCATATTGGCAGGAATGGTGCAATGAGTACCATGACCAGAGTTAGAGGTGCCCTGCCTCTAGCCAGGTAGAGGAGAGGGACAATCGGATCTACTGGACTGTGTGGATCCGGTGGCCTGGCACATCAGACCCACAAAGATGCAAGGCTTTAGTTGACACTGGTGCACAATGCACTCTGATGCCATCGATACGTAGGGCCAGAATCCATCTCCATTTCTGGGGTGACAGGGGGATCCCACCAGCTGACTGTACTGGAAGCTGAAGTGAGCCTGACTGGGAAGGAATGGCATAGACACCCCATTGTGACCAGTCCGGAGGCCCTGTGTATCCCTGGCATAGATTACCTTAGGAATGGGTATTTCAAAGACCCTACAGGACATCGTTGGGTTATTGGGCTAGCTACTGTAGACACAGAAGTTAAGATGGTTGAACACCTTGCCTGGTCTCTCAGAGGACCCTTCTGCAGTGGGACTGCTGAGAGTGGACAAACAATTGGTACCAATGGCCAAAGCAACAGTGCACTGTTGGCAATATCGCACTGACTGACACTCTGTGATGCTCATCCATAAAATGATTTGGAAACTGGAGAGCCAGGGGGTGGTCAGCAAGACTCATTCGCCCTTTAATATATGTCCAGTGTGTATGTCCAGCAGAGATTGGCAACTGGCAGTGGATTACCATAGCCTGAATAAAGTCACACCACCCCTGACTGCTGACATGCTGGACATGCTGGAGCTTCAGTGTGGGCTGAAGTCCAATGCAGCCAGGTAGTATCCCACCACTGACATTGCCAACACCTTTTTCTCTATTCCTTTGGCAGTGGAGTATAGGCCACAACTCACTTTCACCTGGAGGAGTGTGCAGTACACTTGGAATCAACTGCCCCAGGGCTGGAAACATTTGTCATGGACTGATACAGACTGCACTGGAAAAGGGTGAGGCTCCAGAACACTTACAGTACAGGACAACATCCTCCTGCAGGAAGAGTTTTCAAGAAAGGAGAGAAGATAATCCTGATCCTTCTGAAAGCTGGTTTTGCCATTAAACAAAGTAAGGTCAAGGGACCTGCTCAGGAAATCCAGTTCCTAGGAATGAAGTGGCAAGATGGACATCACCAGATTCCAACAGAGGTGATTAACAAAATAGCAGCCATGTCCCCACCAACTAACAAGAAGGAGACAAAGGCTTTCCTAGGCACAGTGGGCTTTTGGAGGATGCATATCCCTGAGTACAGTCAGATTGTAAGTCCTCTTACAATCTGACTTACCTTGTGACACAGAAGAAAAATGACTTCCTGTGGGGCCATGAAAAACAACAAGCCTTTGAACAAATCAAACAAGAGATTGCCTGTGCAGTAGCCATGGGACCAGTCAGGACAGGACAGGATGTGAAAAATGTTCTCTACACTGCAGCCGGGGAGAATGGTCCTTCCTGGAACCTCTGGCAGAAAGTACTTGGTTAGACCTAAGAACAACCACTGGGATTCTGGAGTCAGGGATACAAAGAGGCCAGCTATACCCCAACTGAGAAAGAGACCTTGGTGGCTTATGAAGGAGTTCGAGCTGCCTCAGTTGGCACCAAAGCACAGCTCCTCCAGGCACCTCGACTACCAGTGCTGGGCTGGATGTTCAAAGGAGAAGTTCCTTCTACACATCATGCCACCGATACCATGTGGAGCAAATGCATTGCTCTAATCACACAGCGGGCCCGGAGAGGAAATCCTAATCACCCTGGGATTTTGGAAGCCATCACACAAACTGTCCCGGAGGTGAGTGTTTTGGATTATCCTCTGAAGAAGAGCAGGTGACACATGGTGAGTAGGCCCCACCACATAACCAGCTACTGAAAGAGAAAGACAATATGGTCTCTTCACTGATGGTTTGTGTCGCATTGTCGGGACAAACCATAAGTGGAAAGCAGCTGTATGGAGCCCCACATGGCAAGCTGCAGAAGCAGCTGAAGGACAAGGTAGATCAAGTCAGGTTGCAGAGCTTAAAGCTGTTCAGCTGGCTTTGGATATTGCTGAATGAGAAAAGTGGCCAAGGCTTTACTGCTACACTGACTCATGGATGGTGGCCAATGCTCTGTGGGGAGGGCTAGATCAGTGGAGAAAGGCCAACTTTCCCTCTGCAACACAGAGGGAAACGCATCTGGACTGCAGAGATGTGGGAAGATGTTGCTGCCAGGGTAGAGAAGCTGAGCGTAAAGGTCCATCACGTAGACGCTCACGTACCCAAGAGTCAGGCTAATGAAGAGCATTGCAGTAACATGCAGGTGGATCGAGCTGCCAGGATTAAAATATCTCAGGTAGACCTGGATCAGCAGCACAAGGGAGAGCTGTTCTTAGCTCAATGGGCCCATGATGCTTCCAGTCACCAGGGGAGAGATGTGACATACAGATGGGCTCATGACAGAGGGGTGGATCTAACCACAGACAGTATCTCACAGGTTACCCATAACTGAGACATATGCTGCCTTCAAGCAGGCTACGCAGGTGAAGCCTCTATGGTACAGAGGACAGTGGTTGAAACGTAGGTATGGGGAAGCCTGGCAAATTGACTACATCACACTTCCCCAAACCTGCCAGGGCATGCACTATATGCTGACCCTGTTAGAAGCCACCACTGGAGACACACCCCATGCCTCACACCACTGTCCAGAACACCATCCTGGGCATTGAAAAGCAAGTCTTGTGGTGACATGGTACTCCAGAGAAAATTGAATCTGACAATGGGACCCACTTCAAAACCAGCCTCATAGATGCCTGGGCCAGGCAGCATGGCATGGAGTGAGTGTACCATATCCCCTATCATGCACTGGCTGCTGGGAAAGTTGAGCAGTGCATTGGATTGCTTAAAACCATCTTGAAAGCACTGGGTGGGGGGACTTTCAAGCATTAGGAGCTGAATTTAGCAAAGGCCTCCTAGTTGGTCAACACCCGAGGCTCCATCAATCAAGCTGGTCCTGCCTAGTCAGAACCCTTGCATACTGTAGATAAAGTCCCAGTGGTGCATATAAGGGGAATGTTAGGAAAGACTGTCTGGATCAATCCTACCTCAAGCAAAGGCAGACCCACCCGTGGGATTGTTTTTGCTCAAGGACATGGTTACACTTGGTGGGTCATGCAGAAAGACAGAAAAACATGTTGCATATCTCAAGGGGACCCACTTTTAAGTGAAAGCTCTCTGTAACGTTTCAGTGTATATATATGTATATACCTACACATGGTATTAATTTAAGCATGACATAGATAGTATGGAATAAGGGGTGGATAATGTCATAGTTATGGGGTCTGGGACCAGTTTATCATTATGTGGGTATAACCAAAAACTGTATATTCTATGCCCTCCATGTCATTGCTAATGGGCTGTTAACAAATCATTGGTAGCAGCTGCCCAGGGCACACCTCACACCCCAGGCTATAACAGATAAGGAAAGAGATCAGGGGAGGTGTTAACACCTTCACACCCAGCAGGAGTCATCCTCTCCACTAAAGGACCATCATGGACCCAGCTGCACTGACAATGACACCCTGCTGTTCCTGCCACAGGGTGTTGGGTTGTACTTTTTCCTTGTGGGTCAAAGACAGTATTTTTACTGTGTATCATTGTATATATTGTAATCCTTCCAGTAAATTAGAGAGACCACAAGTCAGAGCTACAAATTCATTTCTCCCGACAGTTTACTTTTAAACCACCACAGCAGTGCTATGCTGGAAATTAACTCCTTGCATACTGAGCTCCTTTCAATGAACACAGTTAAGAATTACCTGCTGATTTGTTGGTTCTTTCTTCCCTAGCAGCATACTGCTTGTCTGTGTTGGAGAAGCCCCACTCGAATGGACTGGTCTGGAAGGGCCCTTTTTACTTTGTGAGAGAAAAGAGGACAGAAAGCCTCCACGGGACTGAAGAGAATGTGCAGTAGTCCTCTGGCTGCAGGCCATATCCCTAATTAAACAAAGCAACCAAAAACACCAAATGGAATATGAAAGTGTAGCCAGACAACCTGATCAAAGACCACCCAATAAGCAAAGTGCCAGCTGTCTGAACCACTGGAGGGCAGATGTTCTTTTTCAAGCCAATGGACCACTATTAAAAAACTGTTTTAAAACATCCTGTAAGTGCCTGGAGCAGATCATTATAATAAATGTATTATAAGTACTGTAAATGTATAATTACTATAACCAAAGCTCACTTCTTGGAGATAACTCTCTCAGTGGGATGCTGAATCCCATGCAGGGCCACCTCAAACTCCATCCACTCCAACTACTTAGTTTAGAAAGACCCTGAGGGAAAAGCAGGGGAATTCCGATCTCCAAGGAACCTATTCAGCTGGGATTCTCAATTCAAGGCATAAACCAGACCTACTTCAAGAAGCATTCAGTATCCAGTCTTTCCCTGAACATCCTTCGATATTCAGTAAGTCACATTCAGCAATTTTAGAGCACAGGCCCTCAATATCTGACAATCTGGACTCAAAGGAAATAGGAAAGTTTAGGTCCACTTCTATGATTACACAAACCTCCCTTCTCAGCCCACAATACAAGAGCAGCTGCTGCTTCCTAGAACATAACTGTCTGACCTCACTCTGCTACAGCTTCCTCTGAGAACAGAGCAGCACAAAGGGGAAAACAATCATCCTTACTGTATCTATCCTCTCTCCTAGGAACTGTTCTACCAAAGCTGTGCTTTAGGTTGAGCAGAGACATGGGAATAGCAACCAGAACCAGCCACCACACTAAGACAAGTTGCATACATAAAAAAAAGTACACTTCTAATGCAAGTTTTTCTAACACAAATGGACAAAATTAATATGGCAATAAATTATCACATCCCTCACATCACTCTCCCCCACATGTGCATATGAACATCAGGGCTTTCCACACAGAAGTTAAATTTAAAATAAAAACAATAATTTTAAAATCTCAGTTTAAACTCTGTAGCCTGTCCTGTGCAGAGCAGGTGTCAAGACAGTTCACCAGACATGCAAGTCTAATCAGACAACTTTTAGACTAAAAGACTTTGTGTGTGGTCTCTGCTACAACTTCTATTTGTCATTGTCAGCAGGATAATTTGATCAACCCCCCTTATGTCTGAATAGAAGCGAAAGAAACACAAGAAAGTCAAAGCCCCAGCAGTGTTACTGGTACTTAGTGGTTAAGCTACATTTGCTTTCAGATGCTTTTAAGGAAAAAAGAAATAAAAATCCCAGTAACACAATGAATTTAAATACACATACTTGGTTCACATAACTACTGGGGGAAAAATAAGTTTAAATCACAATTAAGCAAGCTTGATCATTGTGTATGTTGCTTAATTTGCACAGACAGGAATACAATAGGTGTAGCTATAAAACACACTAACTGCAGCAAGTTTATGAGAAATTCTGTG
This sequence comes from Merops nubicus, assembly GCF_000691845.1. Lineage (NCBI taxonomy): Eukaryota > Metazoa > Chordata > Aves > Coraciiformes > Meropidae > Merops > Merops nubicus. The sequence continues at coordinate 6,562 of NW_008586113.1, read as the reverse complement.
CATAACTGAGCCTCACAGATGATAAACTCCTTCTTCCTTGACTTTGCAAAAGCAAGAAAGCATCTCTGTAACAATGACCCCTTTGGGTCACAGTAACAGTGTCTACAAAACAACACAGGGCACTCACCTACTGTACTACAAGCACTAAACTAAAAAGAAGCCAAGAGACAATCCGCTTCATCTGAGCAATACTGCAGGGTACTACTGCACTACTACCAGTGCCTTGCCTGCCCAGAACACCATGGTCTAATGTGGAGTGCAGGTCAGAATCACTTCCTTATGTGCTTGGGCTCTCAAGAAATCTCTCTCCCAAATGGTAGGAGAGATGCCCATCATGAATTCCCCCATTAAACCCACTTAGGTCAACAGAACTTCTGCCTGGATGTCTTTCTGCATTGATTCGTAGGGCAGGGAACGAGGAAATGACCCTCCAGGAGCCTCCTTGACCCAAAAAAAGCAGCAGAGCCTGTCCCTAGATCCTTTCCTGCAGGCACTCACAACTCAGAGTCCCCTAGTCGATCCATGTTGGCCACATATGCAGGCAGCTTGTGATGCACAACAGGTTGTTCCACCTCCAGTTCCTCTTTCTTCACGCGGAAGGATTCAGCCTGCAAAGCAAACAGCTACAAGAGAAGAGAGCCAAGTTAACAGAGGATCACGGAGATTCATGTCCTTCTCACTTGCTGAAGTTGTTTACTCCTTTCACTTCAACAGCCCTCCAAGGGTGGGGAGGGAAAAAAGTTGTTCTGACTGGCTGAGCAGTACATTAGTCCTCTTGAGTATTCAAGTCCAAGAGCTCAAAACAGTCCTTTACATGTATGAAACTGGAGCCTACTTGCTCCTCTCCTTGTGCTGTTGATCTAAGGACATTAGTGGTGCTGGGAGACAGCAGTTGGCCAGGGCAGAGCTCATCAGGCACTCCATGCAGGCAGTTGAAGACCAGGGCAATGGACATGCCTGGAAGTAGCAACATTTTGGCACTGAAGGTAATCATCTTTCCACAGACAAGGGCTTGGTGAGCTGGCAGGGCAAACCAAGGCTAGCACCATCAGGTCACCCCAAAATCCAGCTCCACACCCTGATCAGCTCCCTCCCAAACATGACAGTGAGATTTATCTCTACATTAAGGAGAAAGACATTTTTTCTTTCTCCCCCTTAGCACAGAGGAACTTCAGGATGCAGCTTTTTGTGACAGATGTGGTTTATGTCTGTGACTCTTGTTCGCATGAGTTCCTCAGGCTTTCCTGTTTCTGTAAATTTGTTTTTCAGATATAATTCTTTTTTTCCTCTTATCATAGTATTTACAGAAAGAAGTCACAAGAAAAAGGAACTTGAGAAATCTTGCTGTATTCATGTATTTGCATTGTTTCAACAGTGAAATCAGAATCACTACTTAATTTCATCTAGGATCAAAGCAATTATTTATATCATTTTTTTAAACCTGCATTCTATAGGTAGCTGCTTCCTTTTATGACCTGAGTTCTCTGAAAATGAAAGACTAGTCTTACCTCTGCCTATTTGACAGAGAACATTTATTCAGTCTGTAAGTGATAACAATCAACATATCATAAACAAAAAATTGCTTTAATTTGTCTAAGAGTACAGAACACAAAATTGGGGGAAAAAGCGCTATTTGAAAACATACCTTATCCTACTGCCCCTATTCACTGACCACTTTGCTGAACCCTTCTGTCCAGATTTGCCTGTTCCACTAACTCCATACAGTACACAGTGACAAACCTCACTTTTCTTTTGCAAAAGAGCTTCCTTTTTGAAACTGACTGTTCTATTTTACTTCAACACTTTTAGCACAAATGAAGTGATGATCAGCTACCAAAACAAACAGTTGAAACAGGAAGCACAACATACAACAAAGTTCTGTTACACAGGAGGTAAAGCACAAAATTTACTTTACTGAAGTATTCAGAGAGCTTTTACTCAGCATGCTTGAGGAAGTGAAACTAAAGTCCTGCTTGGATGAATAAAGCTTCCCACTTGTACATGATCATCCACATGTGATCTGTAATTTAAAAAGTTCTTCAACTGATTTCCTGAATCTCTTAAATAGGAAATTATACTACAAAAAGACTGACATGTTACATATTCTTAACAGCCTCTCTCTAAAAAATACAGCAAGGAGCTGGGTAACACTTTGTCTGGACCGGTCAGCCCTTCTTACAGCGTACTGTAGCATCTAGAGCTGGGAAACAGACATTCACAACATTTCCATTAGCACATCTAAATTGCTTTAAGTGCACTTCAACCATGGCAAAGTGGTTATTCCACAAGTATCAGTTTCTGCCTCTTTGCCAGATGTTACTGCCCATTTCTACTGCTTTATCAGCTAAAATCTGGAAGTGACTGAAATACTATTCACAAGTTTCCAAGCAAAGTCATATATGCCCTTAAGCTGCCACTGATTTCATCTTGTCTTGACTTTGCAGTGTAGCAGGGAAGGAGTTTGCACAGGATGCAGCCACCTGTCAGAGATCACAGGCAGAGGGACAGTCAACTCCAGCAGAGGGGCAGTAATACCCTAAACAGACATTTCATGATATAATCATAACCCTAAGTTTGCTGGAGACAGTTGAAAGATAAACCAAGATAACAAAGGACTTCTAGAAGAATCAAGACAGATTAAATAACTGAATAACTGAACAGTTAAAATTATTTCTATCCATTCAAGAAAGTTTTACAAAACTCACAGCCTCAAGGAGTCAGCAGCTAAATAGTGACTTTAGTTCTGACCTTATGCCGCAATGATTCATTTTCTTCTTGTATGAGACTGTTCCGGAGACATTCAGCTTCAAAGTTCAAAATGACTGGAACTGGTGAGGAATGTTAAGGAAAACCAAGGCAAGAACTTGTATGCACCTGCCTGAACAAGACAGCAAAGCTGCCCAGTTAACATGTCAGAAGTGGAGGACAGGACAGGTTATGTTACTGCATTAGTGTACAATTGAGAAACCATTCCAAGGTGAGCTGTATTCCAGCTGGAGCTTAAACCTGCCCATCAGCAGACAAAGTCAGAACTCTGTAGTGTGGGACAAAAGCTGTTGTTCCTGCCACCACTGAACAGCCCTATTACAGCAAGCTGTCAGGAGATAATGTTGTGAACCCATGTACCCAGAAAAGGGCCTAACAGGAGATGCTAGTTCAGTTATGGAGCATGACCCAAGGTTGCATGCCTATTTTGTACTACACCAAGCAAAGAGGAAAAGCATTTCAGAACAAGATGTGTACAAGTTTTCTAGCCTCTACCACAGGGATGAGGTCAGCATCACCAACAACCACAACTCTTTGTGCCCAGGGAATATAAGATATCAGATAATTGAACAATCACTATTCAACATCCTCTGGTAAACACCAGCTTCCTATCAAGTCTTGGCTCTAAACATTCATCTGAAAGCAGCAAGTTCTACAAGACTATATTCTTGGCACCACCATTAGTAGTAAGCTTAACACCAGGGCAAGTGAGATGTAACTATTAGCTACAAAAAAGGATATGCATGCACTGAAATAAGACACTCAAGAAGTTGTGCAGAGACACAATAAATGTATCTGCCCACTGGCGTGAGAAATAGGTGGCAAAGGTGGGGTTGGAGTCTGGGGCAGGGAGGAAGGGCAGGACAAACCAATCCTTCCACTCTGCCTGGTTCTGGAGCTCGGAGGCCTGCTTGAGGAAAAACTCCTGCGCCTTGTCATTGCGGCCAGTCTGAAACAAAGCAAGAACAGGGCTCATGCTTCCATTAATGCCACCATGTGTGTCCTAAAACATTTACTCTGAGTTATGAACACATTAATTTCACCACTCAACACAGCAAGTAGTTAAGAGTTGACATATTCATCGGGGAACAAAAGACTCTCAAATACACCAGGAGAAGCTCACAAATGCACTCAAAGGCACTTGACCTCCTTTCTAGTCAGCACAGCTTTGTTCAAAGGCTGAGGCACTAATCACACCAATTTCCAGCTAACCCAGTGCAGCTTGTGCACTGACGTAAGAGGTGAGCATTTGTATACAGCACCGAAGTATACTTCAAATCACTCAACTCTACAGTAGATGTAGCCTGAATATGTTTCCATCTGATACATTATTCAGACAGGACAGCCACGCCTCAGGTTAACCATAGAGCAAAACTTAAAATTAAAAAAACTGCACTTCCAGATAAGTGTGTTAGATTTTGACTCCTCTACTAACACCAATCATTAAAGGTTTTCAGTCAGGGAATGGAATCAAGGAGAAAATATTGCTTCTTAATGGGGAAAAAAAAAAAAAAAAAGAATTCCTGACAGGTATTTATCTATTCTATTTGCCAAAGCCCCCCTGTGTAATATATTCCATTGACTTTCCTGGGTTTTCAACAAGATAATCTCTGCTCCATTTTAAAATTTTTTTTTTTCTGTACTATTCAAATCAAGCAAAAAACATTCACTCATTTTCTCTCCCACATTACCTTGTACAGATTTGAAGCCTGCTTCTCCCCCTCTCTTATAAACTAAAACTCTACCAGCTTCAAGTCCCATTGTTTTCTTCTGGATTCTCCAACTCCCTTGATTTAAGAACTGTGGTGCCTGATAGGAGCGGCTGAGTCCTGATGGCAGGTCAAAGTGGAAGGAATACAGACAATCCTGCCTTTTCATCCCTGGCACTGCTGCTGCCTGCTCAATCATTCCTTTTTCTGCATCAGAGTAGTTTACTACTACTACATTCATACAGGTGCTTGGGGCTTTCTTCTGCCTGTTTCTTCGACTTAAGAAGACTGCTTTCAGCAATGGCCTTGCCCTTCTCCGTTCTCATGGCAATGCCCCTCAAGGTGGTGTTTATAGACCTCGTGATTGCTCCCAGCATCAAAGTTATTAACAGAAGCTGAGCAGGACAGAGCTTGCGGTAGCGCCACCCACTGTGAAAGGGACCTCAGACACCCTCATGTCCAAGCATGAGTCTCTTGCTCCCACCTAACTCTATTTCCCTCTTGCCTGCACATCCCTGCAAACAGCTTAGAAGTTTGTCACATGAGTCTGCAACAAACTCATTACCACACTCGTGATACATGACACATGAACTGCTTGTCCCCTAACCATCAGGCCTGCCAAGAGCATTCTAAAGCAGTGGTTCCAGAGATTAGGATCTTTTTAAAAGAGAAGTCTAAAAAAACATAATTTTAATTTAAAAACCAAACACCACCTGAACAGTATGGACAAGGTAGTATCGGAACAAGCTGGTTTTCAGCTTGTTCACTGTTGGCCTGTACACATCTTCCAAGCGGCTGAAAAGACGTCGGTCCAGATAACTCCAGTAATCCCGCAGGGCAACCAGATCATAGCTCTGAACAAACTGCTGCAGCTGGTCCACTATCTTATCTACCTAAAGAGGGCAAAAGAGAGAGGACTACAGTCACATGAGGGCTCTTCTGGAACAAGAGACTTTCTGTAACTTAATGCTGAGAAGCTTTAACTGTGCAAATAACACCAGAAACCAGCATTTATGCATTAGCTATGTTCCTAATCCTGGAAACATTCTGCCTTTTGTGTTAGCATACTTCCACTCTGGAGTACATTTCAAATTAAAAAAAAAAAAAAGCAAGAAACATAAAAAAATAGCCTAACAGATCTTGCCTAGATAATCACATTTTGTTAAACACAGTTGATGGGCTTTTTTGGAAGCAAGCAAAACTTTCCACTTCTTTTAGAAGACAGTTGATAACTAACAAACAGGAATAATCTAATTAAATGTTGAAAACTCAAGTACAGCACCTGGAAAATATTATTATTTTTAGACTAAAGAGAAAAAAAAATGTATTTAGCCAACAGAAAAAGGAAGAAAGATCCATTGTACTACGATCTTCAGAGCACCTATAGTAACATTATCTTCAGAGAAGCATAAAAGTTCACAGAAGAATTATTTTTTGTCACTGTATCTTTGAAAATAATTTCTGCAATAGGAATAAGGCAGAATGGTAGTGTGGGAATAGATATTTCCCTCAGTGATTTCTGATGGTCAAGACAGGCACTAGGAAAAAAATAATCTGCACCCTATTCAAAATTCAACTAATAAAGTTATTTACTATGTGGTTTGCTCATCCCTCATCAGTTAATGTCTTAGAACACCATCCAGCCTCTATCTCTGTGGCTTCTGACAAAAGGAAGGAAAAGGGAGGACATAGAGCAGAAAGGAAACTGAAGTCTGTGACCCCAGCAGTCCCTTCTCAGACAATGTAAGTCCAATTAAATTAACTGTTGGCTGACCTCTAGCCATCAGCAAAGTGCTGCTGTTCTGAAAATAAAAGGAACATGCTTTGTGAGTGATAAAGGTCATGATCATACTGCTGGTTAAAGAAAAATCTGACCCTTCAAACCCCTGCGTGCAGTGCCCCTAATTGTGGCTACAGGAACACGAAGCTCGCACAAAGAACTGAAACTATATTTTCGAGGCTGGTAAATTCGGCACCAATTTCCACGCACCCAGCGTGGTAGCTGGTGCTTAAGACATCGAAAGTAGGGAGCGGAGCCGCAAAGCTGCGGGATAAAGATCTCAGGGCTGAGAAATGATCCAGGCAGA
>NW_008586112.1:15348-15569 GCF_000691845.1 Merops nubicus | reverse complement strand
TCACCGAGGCCGAAGCGCAGCGCCAGCTTGTCCGAGGCCCTCAGCTCCCTGCTGAAGCTCAGCTGGACCTGGAAGGGCTGCCCGCGCCGCACCACCAGGTTCTTCAGGTTGTAGGCATCCGTGTGGTGCTGGGGGCAGTTCTGGCTCTTGAGGAAGTCAATCCCAGTGACCTTCAGATCCACCTCTGGGAAATCGTTAGCAGAAAGGGAGAAATGGAGAAG
>NW_008586112.1:0-15122 GCF_000691845.1 Merops nubicus | reverse complement strand
CACGGGGCAGTGGGGACCTGGCAGGGCTGGGGGATGGTTGGACTTGATGAGCTTAAAGGTCTCTTCCAACCAAAACAACTCTGTGATAACACAATCTCAAACACAACGATAACACAATGATAGCAACAACCTCTCCTCACCTCCACCTGCTCGGCTGCTTTGCTGGTGGCACCTTGTCAAAGCCAAGGCTGTGACAGCACCTCCTGTTTGGTGCACATCTGCACCCTGCTGAATGCATGATTATCCAGGAATAATTAGCAGTAGCTTTAATTGCTGATTACAAAGCACAGCACCAGTCAAGCTGGGAGTATACCCAATGTGCTGAAATTTGGCTCCCCTCAAGGGCTGAGATCCCCAGTGCCTCTGGGATGCCACGGGCCTGGGAAATCACAGACTCACAGGCTGGCTGGGGTGGGAAGGGACCTTTTCAGGGCCATCCAGTCCAACCCCCTGCAGGGAGCAGGGACATCTGCAGCTAGAGCAGGGTGCTCAGAGCCCCATCCAACCTCCCCTGGGATGGTTCCAGGGATGGGGCAGCGACCACCTCTCTGGGCAGCCTGGGCCAGGGGCTCAGCACCCTTGGGAAGGAGCCAGTGGGGCTCCCGGGGCAGGGGGTGTGGGGCCAGCAGGGCAGGCACTGGCACGCCGCCCTGGCACCGCAGGGAGAGCCAGAGCGTGCCAAGGGGGGGGAAGCTCTCCTCCTGCAGCACTCCTACCTCACTGGTACCTCCCATTCATGCCTCTACAGCACGATGCCGTGCCAACAGCAGGGAGTAAGAATAGCTCAAGAGCACTGGGCTCAGGGGTGATTCAGCCGAAGACGTGGGAGCGTCGGGCAATTTAAAGCAGCTTATGGTAACGTGGACATCAGCGAGCCAAAGGCAGAGTGCTGAAGGGATTAATTCACCAAAGGTCTTGACAGATTGGCAGGGTACCCGGCAACCCCGCCAAGCTGAGAGCAACGAGTCATCTCTGAAGTCAGAGAAGCTCAGATCTGCTGGTGGCTGCTGCCACGAGAGGTGCCCAAGGCAGGGCTGGATCCGGGTGGAACCAGTGACCTGCTTCCCACCGTGACCTGTGCCAGGCAGCACCCACAGCCTCCAGTAACCTCAACGGGCTGCCACCGACCCCACCAGGCTCCCACCTCCACCTATCTCCTCTTAGTAACGACATAAACCACGTTTATCTTACTTACATAACACTTATCAGGGGTAGAGCAAACAATGGACTTCAAATTGATCATCACTTCTTGTTAACTCATTTCACTTTCAAGTGCTTTTTGTTTGCTTGCTGCCTGGCAGATATCAGCCTGGGGCTGACGTTTTGCACAATGGGGTGAGGGTGTGTATAAGTCAAAAAATTTCAGCTGCAATTGCTTAAGCCCCTTGAAGAGGATGAAAGGGAAGCACATCTCCCTCAGCACTAACAAAGCTCCAGGCTCCAGAGCTGCTCAGCCTCCTTCCACACAGAAACCCTGGTGCTGGGTTGAGATGTGACCAGACGACAGCCCTGGAGGTGGGAGAGATGGAGGGATGTGGGAGCTGACTGCAGGGGATGGCTCTGGGAAGGGGCCCTGGGGAATCCCTCCTTCCAGCATCTCCTGACTTAGGGCCTGCGATTCCATCTCCTGTTTCTGGACACCACCAGTGTTGAGGATGTGCAGAGAAAAACCTCAGCCTTTTTTTCCATGAGGATGAGGTGATGGGGTTTAAAAAAGAACTATTAAGAGGGAGCAGGGTGTTTACAGCCTGCCTGGCTTCAGTGGGAGCAAGGGCTGCTCAGCAGGACAGGAGGGAAGTGGGATGAGAACGGGAGTTCTGCAAGAGAGCAGAATCTGGACACCTGCATTTACTCCCCATCCCTGTCCAGCCTGCAGGCAAACACTCACATCCCAAAGAGTGAGACCCCATCCCAAAGATGCTGCTGTCCAAAACCTCTGGAGAACCTCAGCTCCCCCATGCCCAGAGCACAGAGGTGGGAGGTGGGGGGCTCGGAGCGGTGCCGGGACGTCCTGCCCCTCTGCCCAGGCAGCACCCCCAGCCCCCAGCCCAGGCACAGCCCCTGCTGCACCCCGAGCCCCCGGCCTGGTCCCAGAGCCTGCCCAGGGGTGGTGGCCCAGCCACTGCTGCTGGGGTGCCTGAGGCACCTCTCAGGGTCAGAGCAGGGTCTCCTGACCTGGCAGCAGGGTGGGCACGGTGGCCGTGGCGTGGAGCTCAAGCCCAAGGACACCTGCCTTCCAGCTGCTCTGAAACACCTCTCTGGGCCTATCAGCCACCACGAAAGAGCAATAACCTACACAACGAAGTGGCCTCAAAGAAAGACATTCCTTTCTCCTTGGCACAGAAGAAGGTAGAAAAGCTGCATTTCCTTCCCATCACCACCACAGAGCCAGGGGTCCATGGGCTGACGAGAAGCCAGTTGCACTTCTCAGCTGGTTTACCCAACCATCAAACCAGAACTGGCGTAGCCAGAGCAAACCTATCCCCCTGTGAGCAGCGTGGCACCAAAACCCTCCTCTCATGGGGAGACCCACGGCAGCCAGAGGGGGGTGAGAAACCCCCCAGCCTCTGCTGGAGCTGCTGCAGACCTGCCACGCCACGGCTCTGACAGGGGCCGGCGTCCCGAGCGCCTCGAACTCACCAGCTTGGCTGCTCATGGCTCCTGTTGGTGCTCCACACGAGGTGCCTGCGATGCCAGCAGCTCCCAAGCAGCTCTGCCACTTGCCTCCGAGTGTGGAGAAGGAAGACGGGCTGCCCTTTTTATCAGTGTCTGGCTCTGAGGTCAGCAGATCCACTGCCAAGGGGTGGTGTTTAGAGAAAGGAAGTTCCCGTGGAAAAAAAAAAAGAGTGACTCCAACTCCCTCTGCACATAGTCAGCCCCTGCAAAACAGTGAAACTTACACCCCAGCTCACAGGGAAGGTGCATTTGCACAATCAGATGATAAGTGGACAGACCCTGTGCTGACAAACAGAAAAATCATGGGCTAGATGAGTAACCAGAATGCACCTCTGCCCTCAGGGCCAGGCTGCCAGGACCACAGCCCGAGGGCCACCTCTGCCAAGGCAGCCCACAAACAGTTCATCTTGAGGAGAACAGAACTCCCCCTGCGGACCAGTCCCACTCCCTCTGCAGTGAGAGAGGTTTCTGGTATCCTGTTGGAGACAGGCACTTGAAGCTGTGGGCTAAAATCCAGAGTTTCCCCGTGTGGGTTGTAAAGCCCAAGGATCCTGGCACTGGCCCCCTCCCCGTGGGGTCAGGTGGATGCCAGGGGAGGTAGCCCAGCAGGAGAACTGGGTGGGAAAGAGGAGAAATGGGCCTTGTCCAGGAGGAGCAAGGAACGTGGTGGATCAGGAGCTGTTTGGTGGCTGCTCTCTGTTGACAGCTGTACCAAAGGTCTCTGCCCAAGAGGTGGCTGGACCCCGTGCCCCACCGCCACCACGGTCCTCAGGGTGACCTAAGATGGGAGAGATGAGTCTGCACCACAGAGGGGAGAGCTGGTGGGACACAGGCCAACAGCAACATGGGCACAGTGGTCGGAGACAGAGACAAACATGTTCCCAACACCCAAAAGTGAAGAGGTGTGGGAGCAGCCTCAGCTCCCAGTGCCTCTCTTCATGGCAGCAGCACGGGGTCCAGGATCTCCCTAAAGAACATCTCCCTGTGGAAGCCTTCAGAGGCACCAACTCCTCTCCATCAATCCAGGCTGATGGGTATTTACTCTAGGAGGACACTTCACTTGGTGCTGAAATGCTGGTGCAAGCTTTGTGCTGAGTTGGCAGATCCCACCCCTCGAGCATGTCCCTGCGTGCTGGCAGGCTAGGTTGGGTGTCCTTGCTTGAGAGCATGGCAGTGAGGGTTCAAAGCATGTCTGTCATCTCTCAGGACATCTGTGTGAACATCTGAACCACCAGCATCCCTGGCACAGGCAGCACCAGACAACGTGCTGGCCAGGACATATTTCACTATTGAGAAAACCCATTCTGACCCCAATTCACCTTTCTGCAGTTCTTTCCTCCTGGAGGGTGAAAGACATTTTTATTTAAAACCTCAGGACTGTCACATAACCCATAATACACGTAACTGAACGTTTAGGATGTACCTGACTGGTTTCCACTAAATTGCAGCAACATCTGAAATCACTGACAGTAGTTTCCTAATCCAGTCTCAACCTTTTTCCTTTCCTTTCCTCCTACCTATCTCGTTCCATGCTTGGTTGGAGGCAGCTCACACTGTGTTGAAACAAGACAGTCCCTCAGCAAAAAGTACAGAATTTTGCAAAGAGGGACAGGCTGATGCTGGTGCCACTCTCCTCCTGAGGACACTGGCCTAGGTGTGTGCCAGAGGGTCGGCGGTGGTGACAGGACATGTGTTCACCAGGGACAGTCACACTTCCAGCCCCAGGGGGTTTTGCAAAAGGCTGATTTCAACAATGTTCTGTCCCTCACTCTGAACCCCAGAGTTCGAGGAAAGATTGCAGAAGTTAAAGGGGTGTGGGTTCTGCCCTGCCATGAACCTACTCCATCTTGGAAGGTGCTTGACCTTTTCCCTGTCTACAGAGATTTTTGGTTCAGGCCAGCAGACAGCTTCTAGCTTTCAGTTCTCCTTTGCTTTGTGCAGCTGCTGCTCTTGCCTGCTCCCATGATCTTTCTGTCTCTGCACTGGTATTGTCTCCATTCAATGGCACTAAGCTTGGCATATGGTCCAACACTTCCCCAGGAGCTTCCTCCCCTGTTTCATGGGAGCTTGCCTGGCCTGGAGAGGCCACTGGACTGCAATATCCTCTGAGATAGTTATTGGCAGTGTCTGAGAAGAGGCATTTAAACTTCAACTGCAGGAGTGTTTTCCAAAGACTTGGTTTTGACTTGTTTCATGTTGTCAGGAGGTGATCTCTGTCCTCCCCACAGGCAAATCTTCTGGAGCTTCCTCCCCTGTTTCATGGGAGCTTGCCTGGCCTGGAGAGGCCACTGGACTGCAATATCCTCTGAGATAGTTATTGGCAGTGTCTGAGAAGAGGCATTTAAACTTCAACTGCAGGAGTGTTTTCCAAAGACTTGGTTTTGACTTGTTTCATGTTGTCAGGAGGTGATCTCTGTCCTCCCCACAGGCAAATCTTCTGCCTTTGCTGGCCTTTGGCTGTTGTTCAGCAGCCTGGCTTTTTAGCAAAGCTATGAAAAATACCAGGACTTTTTTTTTTTCCCCACAAATGGTTACAACAGGTAATCACTTCAATCTGTCTCATAAATTATACTCTTCTAATCAACAGAAGCAGGAGATGGTACCTTTTTTACAGGCAACCTCCAGCCAATTGCCAATAACTTCAGCGACTCGCCTCCCAGCTTGCAAAATCAGACACCAGAGGCTCTTGGCCTTATCTGCACCTACCTGCTGCGGGGTAAGTCACCTTATTAGCTGGCACAAGAAGGTAACAGACCTCAAACAAATAAAATCGGAACTCCCCAGTGGCTGCTCCCCTATTTACAAGCTGGCCCTTTGTCTCAGGTTTCGTTTATTTTGCCTATCAAAAATGACAAGAACAAGTGACAGTTCCAGAGCATGACCACAGAGCCTGAGCAGCAGGGACACGAAGCCCAGTCCTCAGCTTTACAGTTTCCTTCACTCGTGGCCCCATCTCGAGTTAGGAAGGAGTTGCCTTTTGTAATAGCAATGGACCCACCTACATTTTTTATAATTAAGGCTTCAAGTTGCTTCTGGTTGGTTTGGTTTTTTTTCCTGTGCCCACTCAACATGCCAAATAAATCTGATCTAAAGCACCAGAGGTTACAGCCCACGTCTGGGTCCTGAGGGGCACCAGGGTGAGGAGGTGCCTTCCCCTGACCACAGCAGGGCTGCTCCCACATGTATCATCTAGTACCTGTTGAGTCCTCCCTGAATCAGAGCCTAGGGAATGGTAACTGAGGTCCTGAGGGGCACCACGGTGTGGAGGTGCCTTCCCTTGACCACAGCAGGGCTGCTCCCATACGGACCATCTAGTACGTGTTGAGTCCCCACTAAATCAGCACCTAGGGAATGGTAACTGAGGAGAAGTCTTGGGGAGATAAAAAGAAAAAACCCCACTCAGGCAGCCAAGGATGTGGCCCATCTCTTTTGAGGTGGCCTTTCCTTGAGGTGCTACGTTGGTCTTCCCCTCATCATCTCCTTCAGCTGGTTTGTCAGCCATTAGGCATTTCCTACTGAAAGAGTGGTGCCCCGAGGCTGCCCCGTGTTCCCCACAGGCAGATTCTCTCCTCACCTTACATGAGCCAACTTGTGGCAGGCAACTGGACGTCACGGGTTGATGTAAGACGGCCAAGCCCAGGTCTTAACTGATTCCAAGTCATCTGGCCCCAGCAAGCTGCTAATGAGTTTCTCACAGGCAAATACCAGAGGAGTGATTGATGCCAATAAAATTATTATGGAAATTCCATTGTTTTCTTCACACTGAACCTTGAAAGAGGGGTTTTGGACCTAAAGTTAAGGATGTAGGTGACTAGCTTTGGGCATTTAGCTCCAGAAGGAATGAAAAACATATCACACTGTGCCCAACCCAGCACCACTCGGGGAGTCTGCTCCTGAAGAAGGCAAAGACAGCGACAAACCAAGCACCATAAACACACATCTGACAGACACAGGCTCGTGGCTACTCAGGCAGAACACACTCGTGTAGAACTTTCCCTGCCCTGAAAGAGAAGTCCTGTGGTCATCAGAGGAAATTGAGGTTTCAGCCCAAGCCATCTTCAAAAAACAGAGAGCTGCTTTAAACAGCAAGCCAAAATGCTGTAACATTAAAATATCTTTTCTGGTTATTTTTCAAGACCCCTTCCCTGACTGAGATGCAAGAGGCAAAATTGCAAAATCGTTCTAGATACAAAGAGTGACCACAGGTGAAGGTTGAACTTTGGACCAGTACTGACACCTCTTGACCTTCAGTTGCCCCACTGGAAACATCGAAGTGAGTGTGCCCCTCCAAGTGCTGAGGTGGTTACGTTAGATATTGGACAAAAATGACTCAAGAAAAGGTACTTCTGCTTCTCAGAAAAACACTTCTTTAGAGTTTTGTGCAAGAAATGACAAAAAAAATCTCCATTATGTCACATCTTCCAGACAGCAGCTTCTTTTTTTATTTTAAAAATAAAACTGCTCCCTTTTTGAACCCGAGGACCTGGGCTACATCCTGCGGGCAGGAGTTCCTCAGCCCAGTGACACACTGGAGGAGGAGGAAGCTCCCCTGGCTTTGAAGCTTGCTTGCTTCCCCTGTGGCCCCTGTCCTTCTGGTACAGTCCACAGCTACCTCAACTTTCTCCAAGCAACTCGGGGTCTTCTCAGCCCCCGTTACAAACCACCACCAGCTCCTTTCCATGCTGTGTGGTGCTGGCCTGTGAACTGGCTCCTCACACCTTGGTCCCACCTCACTGGGCACCCCACGCCGGGCAGCAGGAGCTCTGCCCACGGCGGGTGCTTGGGAAGGGCCCGGCGGGGTGGGGGCAGTTACTCCAGGGCCGTATCCACCCTGGAGCCACTCACCCAGGAACCAGCTCCGAGTGTGCCCGGGTGACCACGCTGACTGATTGCAGTGTGGACACACATCCACCGACTACACCTAAAGCAAACAATATGAAAAGCTACGAGGAAAAATAAAGCAAAAGAGGGCTGCAGAAAATAAATGGTCAGGGCAGGGAAATCAATAGCGCAAATATTGAACCAGGGATAAAATAGTTTATCCTCATATGAACAACATCTTCAGAGAACAAGGAAAAGAGTGACCGAACACCTTCCCACCTCCAGGATATGTGTTTGGTGGCACATGTCAAAGTGAGACAACAGAAACTTGCATGCCAGTTGTCTTCAAGTACCATTTCTTTCTGCAAGGGTGGTGTAGCAGCTTCTCCCATCTGCCCGTGTGGGTGTGGGTGTCTATAGACAAAGAGATGTACCCAGTCTACAGATGACAAGTCAGATGATGCTCTGCCACATCTCCAGCAGCCTAGAGTGCTGCTGAAATCACCACGAGGTGAGAACCTTCTAGGGCAAGGACTTGCAGGAAGGAGCCTGGACATGTGGATGATATGTGTTGGCACTCTCCTTGGAATGGTGGGACTGACTCAGGGCAGGGATCTGTGGCTATTTGTCCTGAAAAGCCACCCAGCCAGCACACTGCTGTCCACCCCTCCCCCTGGTCCTTCTCAGCACCCTCACCTTCGTGGGCAGCTGGAGGAGCTCCATGCCCAGCAGGGTTTCTTGGGCAGCATTTGTGTGCAGCACCAGTTCCCGGCAGAGCCGTGCTGTGAGTTGCCCAACTCAGGAGTGTCCCGAAGGGACCAGGTCATTTGAAATCTCTCCTCTCTGGAGGAGGAAACAGTGCCCTGGCAGCGGGAGATGTGGCATCCTTATTGCCTCATCCCTCACCGGGGCACTGCTCCTTTCTCCCTCCTAAGTGCTGCCTTCACTTAAGCAAAGCCACCAGGTAGGAAGCCCTGGCTGGCGTTCAGGAGAGCGGGGTCACAGTGCCGAGCAGAGCTGTCCAGCTCTTATCTCCCACAAACCACAGAGGCTGCATGCGAGGCAGGGCAGGAGGAGAGCTGCTGGGGCTGCCAAGCCCCAGCCCCAGCTCTGCAGCGGGGATGGGACCAGCTCACAGGGAGCTCTGAGGGAGGGCGACTGAGCGACGCTCGGAGCGCCCGTGCCGCTTCCGAACGGCACCGGTACCACCTGCCACACCCCGGCTGGCACCACTCCTGCCAGCCCCTCCCTCCCACTGCCTTCTGCTCTCCTGGCTTTACCCCCACGGGGTGCAGTGCAGGCTCTGGGCCAGGCAGGACCCGTGCAGGGTTGAGCAGGGTGTGTGTCATCTCCCCCCACCCTGAAACGGGAGTGGGAGGCCCAACCCAGGAGCTGCCCAGGGATTCCTTCAGCACCAGCAATCCCAGGAGCTCAAGGGCGTGCAGCAGCTGGAGGAGCTGCTTAGGAATTCTTGGCAATTAGTACAGCCACGCACAGCCACTTTTCCTCAGCCCTCGAGGAAAAATCATAGGATCACTGAATCATTTTGGTTGGAAGAGGCCTTTAAGATCATCGAGTCCAACCATTAACCCAGCCCTGACAGGTCACCACTAAACCATGTCCCTCAGCACCACGTCTCCACAGCTTGGAAACCCCTCCAGGGATGGGGACTCCACCACTGCCCTGGGCAGCCTATTCTGTTCTAGGGCTTGACAACCCTTTCAGGAAAGATATTTTTCCTTGTGTCCAGCCTAAATCTCCCCTGGAACAACTTGAGGCCATTTCCTCTTGTCCTGCTGCTTGTCCCTTGGGATCAGAGCCCGACCCCCCCCTGGCTCCAGGCTCCTGTCAGGAGCTGTGCAGAGCCAGAAGGTCTCCCCTGAGCCTCCTTTGCTCCAGGCTCAGCACCCCCAGCTCCCTCAGCTGCTCCTCCCCACACTTGGGCTCTAGACCCTTCCCCAGCTTCACCGACCTTCTCTAGACCCACTCCAGCCCCTCAACATCCTCCTGAGAGTGAGGGGCCCAAACCTGCACCCAGGATTCGAGGTGCAGCCTCCCCAGTGCTGAGCACAGCGCCACCATCACTTTCCCAGTAGTAACTTTGTGGTTTTGCTGTGACAGCCAAGGTCAGAGCCACAGCACCACTCTTCTGGCGTGTTGAGTCACCACCATTTCCTTCTTCAAAAACACTTCACTGCTTGCAGTATTTCAGTGCAATTGTGTTTGCGACACCCCTGCGAGGTGATCAATATTTAAGGTCTCTGAAAGGTCAACACAGGGTATGGAATCAAATTGCTTGGAAATTTTCAATGTACCAAATACTGCAGAATAATCTCCCAAGCTTACTTATTGCCTCTACTTTTGCTGCTTATCACCTGGGCACACACATTGTCTCTATTCAGATACATCCTGTGACCACGGTGTTGGACAAACCCTTTGCATTTTGGTGGCTCTTTGTCAATGACAACAGGGACATTTCTCAGGCTTTTAGTTCCTTATCTAATCAGTCAAACTACACTTTAAGGTTCAACTGGAACTGTAATTTCATTTTACAAGTTCCTTGTAAAGGCAGACAAAGTATTATTTATCTTAGAATATAATACTCTTGGGCCTTGTTTATACAACAGATTTTTCACACACTTCCCACCGTTACTTCAAGAATAGTGACTTTAATCTTCACAAGCAATGCTGGGAGTTAACCATGCCCCTGCTGCTTCTCTGTTTAAAGCCTGACGTGGTATAGCCCTGCTTGAGGAGAATCACATCAGCAAGACACTGAAAGATGAGGGTTGTGATCGACAGTGAGGGGAAGGTGCAGGATTCATCACAGTCAGTGCCCAGGAGATGTGCAAACAGGAGTTATCTTGGAGGAATTTGAGCAGAAATGTATTTAGAGAAGAGTCTCGGGCACACACCTCAGCTTGGGTGTGCAAAAGCTCCACACAGGCACACCACTGTCACTCCCAGTTAAGGATAACCCACTGCCTGCCCCAGGAAACCGAGGTCTTAGAGCTGGCCCTGATCTTCAGCCTCCCTTAGACGTTCCACCACATTCAAACCACTCACTCCTCAAGCACAGCTCGCTCATCAGCCTCGCATCCCTTTTGTGTGTGTGTGGTCTAACATACCTGTAAATGTTACATTTCAGCCACTCAGCTTTGGCCAGTGTTTTAATTTGGAAACGCCAGCACCCCTGAGATCACTCCAGCCACGTGTGACCCCCCTACCAGGAGCAGGCTGTGCCTTCCCTGCAGCCCCAGCTCCATGCTGACAAGCAACACCGCAGACGTGGCCCAAACCCTGCGTCCATGGAAGAGGGGGAGTCTGACAAAACCCCACATCCTCCTCAGCAATCTCTGCATCCCATGGGAAAAGGAGGAAACCTCATTTCCATTCCCACCTTCACCTATTGACGACAGCAAATTTACAGCCCTAGTTGACACCCTTCCGCCTTAAAAGTGAGCAGCTGCCCATGCTTCCTGAAGATATGCAAACACCTCCTAGGCCTTGACCCCCAACAGCGACTGCAATAAAGTGTCAGTGCTGAGACAGTCCACGGTAAAGACCTTTCTGAAAGGTTTACAGGGAGGGAGGAGGGGCAACAGCCAGATCAGCCAGGGAGGAGAGAGTCTGGGCCTTCCCCTGCCCTTGGCATGAAGGTGGCCACAGCTCACGGCTGGCTGAGAGTTAATAACAAGGGCAAATCAACCAGGCTTGCAGCCTTTGTTATTCCTCCCTCATCTACCAAGGTCTAAGGAGACCTGATGTACTTGGATGTGCACAGTTCCTGGCTGTCACCTCCAGAAGGTTGGGACAGGACCCTCCTGAGCTAGCTTCTCCCAAAGCAGGCGAATGGGAGCAAACAGCTCCTGACCTTTTCTGAGGACACCGACTTCTCATCTACCTGACAGGAAGAAGGAAAACACAGGGACCAAACTCCAGTGGCATTTCCACACACAGGTCTATTTTTATGCTCCTGCTGGAGTGCCAGTCATGATAAAGCTGACGGGCTCTGATAGGGAGGCTGCAGAACTGTGTCCTTGGGTTTTCCACACATGCCACAACTGTTACTCACTCGCTGCGGTTACCAGACAGAGACAACCTGGCAAGCCCAAGGCAAACAAGTGATATCACCATGATGCAAACCCCTACAGGCATCACTGCGTTTCTCCATCAGGATTGTGACTCAAAAATTTCCAAGTCCCACAAGACGCACGGGCAGGGCAAGGAACTCAACACTTTGGAACTGATGTTTCCTGACACACGCACCGTGTCGACACCTGAACGCAGAGCGCTGACTGACCCAAAATTTAGCAGGGGTGTGGGTGCCAGTGATGTGATTGGTATCACACAAATGAGAATCAGCATCATCCAGAGGTGTAAAAAAAGAAGTGTTGCTTGAGAAACTCTCTTTCACCAAACATGAAAGCAATTGCCAAGTGAAGTGGGGAGGGGGGGATGTGTTGAACGTGGCCACTCCTAGTGACAGTGGTTGACAGTTCACAGGCAGCCTGTTGTTTTGTCCCAAAACTACAGTTTGACCTACACACAGAAGGAATGGTGAACAACCCCCTATCCTGGTTAAGAGTTTAAAGGAAAGAGTAGCACCCTCACCATGAGCAGCGTGTCAGGAAAGTGGAAATTAGAGGTGTCAGACACCAAGGGGAAGCTAAAAGGAGTCTGTGACTAGTAGGGGAAGGTGAAGGTGTTAAGGAAAGCTCCAGAGACTTACAGGCACGGGGCCATTTCGAGAGGCAGAGAGGCAAGTCTTGAACAGCAGAGCAGAAATACCAGCTGCCTTCAGAGCCTACTGCTGATTGCTTTTCTATTTCAGGACAAGTCCTCTGATGGAAAAGTACTGATGCACAGGCACCTTCCACAGCCACCCTGTTTAGTTTCAGCCTTCCCCAAACTGGGAAAGCTCCACGGGCACAGCGTGTGAGGAGGAGGAGCAGCTGATAGGCCTCAGGTCCTTATTTCCACAGAGCAGGCCAGCTCCCCTGGAGGCTGTCCCGGCCTGTCAGGATGCGCCGGGTGCCCCTGTGAGCTGGCAGCTCGGCGGGCGAGCAGGGGTCAGCAGGTCTCTGCCCAGTGTGTTTGGAGTCCAGGGGGGGCTGGGGATGCCCTCGTGAGGGGTGCCACGGTGCCGTGTCTCCTCCAGCAGCCATCACGCCTCCTTCTTCTCCTCGGGGAGCGGCCCTGGCCGCGGCGCAGCCGTGTGCAGCAGCACGAGGCCGCAGAGCATCGTGACGAGGCCGACCCACCACAGAGGTGTCCACGTCTCCCCAAAGAGAAGCCTGCCCAGGATGGCCTGCAGGAAAAGAGAAGAGACAAAGCTTTGCCTGGTCTGTGCTGCCAGAGCTGCGAGGACTGCTGCTGGGAGAGCCAACCATGGGAAAAACCTGCTTGAGGACATGCCTGTTGGGACCACCAATAGAAACAGCTCTTACAGATGATGCTAAGGATTGTTTTGGTTGGAAAAGATGTTTAAGATCTTCAAGTCCAACCGTTTCTCCAGCACTGCCAGGTCCCCACTAACCCATGTCCCTCACACATCTCCACGGCTTGGAAACCCCTCCAGGGGTGGGGACTCCACCACTGCCCTGGGCAGTCTGGGACAGCGCTGGGCAACCCTTTTGGGGAAGAAACTGGTCCTTGGGTCCAACCTCAACCTCCCTTGGGGCAACTTAAGGCCAGTTCCTCTTGCCCTGTTGCTTGTTACTTCACAGGCAGCAAGGGTGGCTCTGGCTTGTCACAGACAAGGTGTTGCAAAGGAGAAGCAGAACAAAGGCAGGCCGGTCACACTGAGAGGTGAGCTACAGCCACTCACAACCAGCGTGACCACGACCACATCGCCGCACCCCTCCTGGCTGCAGTGCCCAGGGGAGGGCTGTACTCACTGAAGAGATGAAGTTGGAGGCTGTCGTGGTGAGCGAGGCGGTGGCCGAGGAGGAGCAGAGGCGCAGGGCTCTCGCAAACACCGTCCACATCACCGCGTTGCAGGCCAAGGCCAGGCCCACGCCGCCGCCGCGGAGCAGCACCGCCAGCTGGGGACCAGAGGGGAAAGCTGTGGGTGTTCAAAACCTGCTCAGCTGCCCCCCTGAATGCATGGGTATTTTGGAGCAAAACCCAACACTGAAGACGGACGTGCTGCTGTTGTGGGGTTCGGGACCTGTCTGTCATGAACTCAGGCTGAGACTCAAATCACAGGTCCTCACCACCTCCCCTGTGCTGGCCTGGCTGCTGCAGGAGGGCAGAGTGGGTTCTGTGGGAGGAAAGTGAGAGCTGAGGGGCTTCATGCCTTATTCTGCACCCCTGCTGGAGGGCAGATCTGCTGAGAGCTGCTCTCTCCTTCACTACTTAGTGGCAATAAAACCCCCTTCCAACTCAAGGGCCTTCAAGGCCAACTAGGTTCTCAAGAAAGATCACCTTCCTTAGACAACCTGACAAAACACGGAGCAGCCTCAGCCTGAAAAAACAGCACAGGTTCACCCAAAAGGCCTTCACCGTTCAGTCTGCTCCCACACCTGTAGTTTTCACTGCTATGACCATCCCCCTAGGCCACAGATATCACATACTTGACGTCAAGACACCACGGGAGGAGATCCCAGGCAGATCACCACTCTCACAAACACTGAGGGAGCCCACGAGGGCCAGTTTCTCAGCCTGTAGTGATCATGCCTTAAGAAAAAGGTATCTTGTTACTGTCTTTGACCATCTGCCTGAGGGTGACAAGAGGCAGAATGTTTGGAACAAGTGTAATTTTGATTTGATACAAGAAGCCACAAAGGCAACCAAACACTGAATGGAGTTCATAGGCTCTCCAACCTTGGAATTATTAGAACTTGACTGGAACATGTTGCAGATCACAACATGCAACATGTTGCAGAGCAGAGGTTGGACTAGACTTCCAGAGGTCCTGACCCCAAACCCACAGGGTCATCTTCTTATCTTCTACTGCACAGCCAGGGAAAACAGCTGCAGCGTGCTCTGCAGGTGACACATGCCCAGAAGGAAGGTTTTCCAGAGGTCAAGTCCCTCTTTGTCATGGGCAGAGTGGTCATCGCCATGGCACGCTGGCAGAGCGATAGGACCATCTCCAGGTGTTCCCCACAAGGAAGGAAGGAGGTATAAATTCCTCCTCTGCCAAAGGCTCAGCCAAGCCAGTCCAGTGAGTCAGGGATTACTGTTCTGATTGCTTTTCTAGGAGATTAATTTCAGTGTACATTTGAGATAATCCAAAGTCACTCCTGCAGTAGCAGAAGCAATTTCAGATGAAGTTTGGCAGGGGTGAGGGGAAACCAACAGAAAACGTTTGTTCCAGTGAAATGACCCCTCCTGATTAGGCTGCTCTTGGGCTGGGCCACCACAACACATTCTTCTGGCTGGGAAATCCATGCTGCTAAGTATCCTGCTGTCCTACATCATAACCTTTCAGAAGCACCACTTCAAGACCTGCTGCCACCTTCCACACTGCACAGGTGATGGCTGCTCTCCTAGACTCATTTTTAGATTTCCACAGTACTTCCTCTTACACAAACCTCTTTGAATTTATCTCACCTTGTGGCAGCCCTACAGAAGATATCTTAGAACGGATCAACAGCGTTGTCACACAATAATAATCA
>NW_008586111.1:0-28508 GCF_000691845.1 Merops nubicus | reverse complement strand
ACAGCTCGGTGTCGTCAGCAAACTTGGCAGCATGTAGTACAGGAATCAGTTCAGTAGATCAGTAGGTAATTCAGAGGCTGCACTCTGGGTCTCTCAGGTATGTATCCATCACACCAAAACTACTCTGTATTAATACTTGCTCAGCTACTCCTTCAGGGCTGTGTAGCTGCTCTGGTGTAACTCAGTAACACCTCATAAACTTCACTTATTCAGATAGTTCTTTACTGCTCTGTTCTAAAAGGCTCCTGTCCAAGCAGATTTGTTGAGTTCACAAAAATCTGTAGCAAAAGAAGTAGAAGGCTAAAGAGCATTTCAAAATAGTGTACTTGGGTAAAATTTAAAACTGATGAAGCTTAAAAAGACAACTTACTTTCACTCTTGAATAGCTATGACTTCCAAGCAGATATCTTAAACCAAACAATTAATATTGGTTTTTATTTGAAGTCTGGATCAGAAAGGAAGCAGAAACTTTTACTCATCTAAAATGTGGTGGGTAGAAGTATATAAAGTTTTAGCATATAAGGAATGTATAACCTGAGACTGCACACTGATCACGTTTCTTGAGCAAAACCCCTCTCTTTGTTCATACAGAGGTATTTCTACCTTTTAGAATAAGCTCGATCCAGTGAAATTCAAATTTTTTGGATACAGAACTAATCTATTTCTGATCATTTCTAGCCTATCTCACCATTATAATCCAATCTCTCCCATGGACTGAGCTGTGGAGCTAACAATTCTTTCATGTAATTTCCTGATGTGATTGCAAATATTATGCATTGACTTAAACATTAGCTGAGTCAGATCACTTTGTAGGGACAAGGAGGATGAAAGCAGACAATAAAGGGCATAGTTTGAGCTTTAGTATTTGTCTTTTTCTGTGATCTGTTTCACATGCTGATAGAACCTGTGACTTCTTTGCTGAAAACCCACTTTATATCTCATAACTATTCCCCACGTCTATTGGGAACCCCATGTCTCCATGTAGTTTAAACTATCAGACTGAGTTTACAGCCCTTTAGAAAAGTCAACTTCTAACAGTTGATATTTCCTAAATTTAACCAAAGCAGAGCTGGCATTGTTATAGTAATTAAGCTCTTTTTAATATACAGAAATAACAGACATAAATAATCCAGTAAAGAGTTTTAGATTGTTTTATTTAGGTTTAAATAACAAAATATCTGCTTTATGAAAACATTATTATAAACAAAGCAGGTGTTCTGTGGGGAGAAAAACCTTTGCAGTAGTGCTTGAATATGTAACTGTGTACGGCCCAAAGAAGGCTTATTTGCTCCTTAAGGCATGTAAAGAATTTAGTATCTTAAAACTGTGAAAGATTATAGAGTAAAGAAAAAAAGTCTAGCCATAACTGATGTCAAATTATGTTTTAATGAACTCTTGATAACAAACCAAATGTGCTGCAAAGTGATTTTGCAAAAATGCATGTTGCATGGTTCACAAAGTTCTGCACTGACTTACGTTGGCTTATTTTTAGGTAACTACATTAAATATGGGAGTTCATTTTTTTTCCTCGTCTGTGTTTGGAAGATCACCTATATATTGGTTTTGGATAGGATTAAGAACAGTTTGAGGTTTTGTTGTTGTTTTGGTGGGGTTTTTTTGTTAAAAAAAAATTCCAAGATGTATGGAATTTTGTTTCCTACTTTACAATTGTGAATGCTTTTGGTTTCTGTGGATTCCTTTGTTTCTCTTGGTCAAACTTTCTGTTTAAGACTTGCATCTCAGAAAGCGTGGCTGAGTCTCCTTTGTGCTTTGTCACTGACTTCTGCTTCCAATATACTTTGCTGACACTCAATTGCTATCACTCGCATCAAACTGCTGTCTTGAAATGAACTGTGGATCTTTATTCTCTGTATGCAATCGCCACTCCAGCTATGCTGAATGATGATTTTGGTGAAGTAGTGATGCAGAACAGAATAGTTAACTCCCCAAGACTTTACCCATTCTGCCTGTGGATAAGGATTTTTTTCCTCACAGGTTTCTCTGTAAAGCCAGGTGATGGACAGCATTTATGTGGAGAGTTGAAAGGCTTTGATTGCTTACTGATTAGAAGAAAATGGTGCAAGATTGAATTCTATAAAGAAGGCAGATGAGGAATGCTCCTCTTGTCATGAACTGGAAGAGAAACAAGAATGTAATGAACTAAGCAATGACAAAGTCACCTCTGAATTTTGTTTGCATATGTATAAGAGAAAGGCTTTACTGTCAAAACACTGGACCAGTAGGCTATATCAAGAGTGCTGAGGACTTTCATCTTCACATCTCTGGGGTTTATCCAGCTCTAGCTATGGTGAGGACTACCCTTTGAACACAGCAGTGGAAGATCTCTAGTATGCCATTGCATAGTTTCTGTACCTGAAAACTGTTGTGTTTTTACTTGGTTTAGAAATTATGAAAAATTAATGAAGGGGAGGGAAGAAAAACCTAGACCAGTAACAATGATGACTAATATGTATTTGAGGTTTCCACTGTACTATGACATAATTTTGTAACTGTTTTTAGTTCATCTACTTCTTGCACTTCTGATCAAGCAAAACATGCTAAAGATGAATTTAAGGTACAATTTGTCCCTCTGAGGGTTTTGTGGGCTAAAACCAGAGCAACCTTTCTACTGGGATACATAGAAAGTTAGGTCAATGTTGAATAATATATTACCAGAGTGCCATAGCTCAAGGTAACTGCCTGTCTTCACCCCTGTGGTGGCCTGTTTTGCACAAACAAATTCACATCTTACAGCAACTTTATATCCCCTAATTTCCTTTGTGTTAGAGAAATATATATTTTTATTTTCTACAGGAATACGTATGTACCCATGCATACATAAATACACACACACACATATACATATATGTATAAACAAACCCCTTTATTATTTATCTGCCCTTTTTACTGTGTTGCTTGTTTAGTTAGTGTTTGACCATAACAAGGATTGTTAAGAGTTGACATGAATTGTAAGTAATTACATTTATTCTAAGATATAACTTGATATTATTAACATTATTCTTGATTACACCTCTGTCTCTACAAAGCTCATAATATAAAAAAATATATATATTCCCTTTCTACCATTCAAAGAGATGTGGAGAACCAACCCTTCTCACTATTTTCCACATGAAAAGCTCCCTTTGAAAAAAGATAAAGTCTTTGTCATCATGTTGCAATATGTCATTGAGATGCTAGTACAAGAGCTGCTAGTACATTTTCAAGGTGCCAATGCAGCTTCCTCATCAAGACATTGCCACTATTTCATATATTGAAAAACAACACTCCAAGGGAATAGTGATTATTTAGTAACTCTCTGCATCTGTTGCAAAAATTGTATTTAGATATCTTTTCAACAAACATCAAATACAAATTTATCTTCTTCACTTGTTTTCCCATAGCTTGAAAAAATTTTCATTTTGTGCATAAGCCCATATTAAAGTACTCTAAAAACTCTTGTAGTCATTAATGTACTTGGAAAATTAGTCAGTGAAGCAAGAATGAGCATAATTACACTGAAAAATAACCTCTGGGTCCCTACAGCACAATCTGCTTTTTGCAAGGTAAGTTGTATTTACAAATTATAAAATACTTGTCCAGTGTTCATATTATTTTTTTTTTTTTTTTAAATAGTATAGGAAGGCTGAAAATGGGAAAAACTGTCACAATATTTGTTTCAAAGCAAATAAAGAATTCTGTGCACTTACAAATACATCCAAGTGTGCCAACCTGCAGCCAGCCAGGAAAAGCAAATTGCAAACATGACATTTCTGTGCAAACAGTAGTTATTATTGACTCAAATCTACTTAAATTGTCCTTATCTAAGCTCTTCAGACTTAAAGAACAGAGTCTCCAAAAAATGATCTCCCAAGTTCAGTCCAGCTACTACACTAGTAAAAGATACACACTCCTCTTGAAACAGGCAAAAGAAAACAGCTGGAGCTAGATCATCAGATAGTTAAAACTGTCAACTCCTTTAGTGGCATTATAATAACTTTCTGGAGTCAATTAGCCCCTAAATGTTTTTTCAGAGGGACTAAGATATTTGTTTAGACAAATCAAAGGACCCTGAATCAATGCAGCATTTCATGCTTCTGTTACAATTAAATTAATCTGAATGCACTAACATTAATTTAAAGACAGGAGTCCCTAATTTCTATTTGATTGCATGTAAAATGTCTTGGCATGCTTTTGACTCTCACCAGTTTCCACTACACCTGCAACAAAGCTGGTTTGGGTTTTATTTGATTAGGCATTATCTTTCCTAATTGCATTCTTAAGAAGGATTATGGATATGAAGAGTGAATACACAATAAAATAGACGACAATAAAATATCAGAAGTATTGTGACCATTTGTGTTGAGAGTAACAAATTAAAATATTATTACCTTTTAACTCTGAATATGCTGACAGTACTTTGCCTCTGGAAAAAACTTCTAGGGAGTTTGCTCATAAAATGCAGCTTCTTCTCTAACTAGCTATCAAGAGTTGCTTCCAGGAAGTTCCTTGGAGCTGGAGGCTTGCGTTTAGCCTGATGGGGAGCTGCATCTTTCTGTCTATTCAGCTTTAGCCCTGGAAAACTCCCTGATACTTCAGTCCTGCATTTCGAGATCCTGCTGAGAAATTACTTATTACTAGTCTGGTTGTACTGCCATGGTCACTTTCAACAACAAAAAAGTTACACTATCATAACTAACCAGCTAAAGTACATAAACAGTGGTTTCTGTTTCCTTTTTTCTTGTATGTATCTTGTTCATTAGAAATATTATCTCAAATTAAAGGCAATCAAAATGAAATGAAATAAAATCCAAATTCACCACTCATCTTTGCTATTTTGCCAACACAGTGGGATTCCAGCTCCATTTCATAGTTCTTAACATTAGTTCGGGTCAATTTCAAGTGCAGGAAATCCATACAGCTCCTAACCTAAATTTGTGCAGCTCCTAAACTTTCAAAGAAACCATGCCGAGTTTTACCAGTTCAGAATCAGGCTTATTTTAGCAATCCTTGCTGTATTTTTTAAAAATTATCCTGTTACTGATGTTTTACATCACTGTAAACATTCAATTGTTTATAACAGACCTAGAACAAATGCACATTTTTTTCTTTGACAATGCAAAAAAATAATTCAACAAGAACTTCTACAGTAGAATAAATTCAGGAAATCTTCAGAAAGTATTGTTAGAACCCTGTGCAGATTCTCTTTTTGAATTGTCCAGAGTTTGTTTCTAGGTGATCTCCACTATAAATATTCCCTGTTTGAAAAAAGAGAGGACCTGTTGATAGACAAATCCTTTGAAGTCCCTTCAACTCTATACGACCTTCAGTGATTTCTTTGAAACTTTGAGCTGTTCTTCAGTTGGACTGATAGTCATTGCGAAGATGCATTGCAGTAGGTTCAAAAAACTGGAAGAAAAGTTTAAAGTTAAGTTTAAGCTATGGGTTGTTAACAAATAATTTAACCAACAAAACCACCTGATGTCTGTCTCAGCTGACTTAAAATAGAACTGACTGATAAATAAAGGAGATTTCTCTTAGAGTTTTATGATCATTACCTGGGTCATCAAAGCTCAGTTGTAAGTATGTATGACAATTACTGTTTTCTCTTGAACTTTTGTTTTTCCGGTGTTTAATCTGAAACATGATTTAAGAATATGCATTGCAAGCTTTACGAATATTAACACACTGAAGCCAAATACTTCCCCTGTTTTTGCCTCTTTCTCTGTTCTTGTTTCTTCCTACTTGACATCATTAGAATCTCATCTTCCTCCTTCAACTTAAGTAACTGTTTTTCTGCCATCATACTATGTTCTGCATCCAAAAACCATCCAGGACTCAGCACATCTAGCACATTCAGTGACTTCATGTCTTCCTCTGCTCCCAAACATAAAAGCTGACCTCTGCTTGTTTTTCTGAAGTTTATCCTCAAAACTTTAACATCCTATCCTTTAGTTCGATTCACTCCATCATTCTGTGTTTCATTACATTAAAAACTGTAACATAATGTTATATGTAAAAATTAAGATAGTTTACTTTAGAAAGATGTGTAACAAGGTGTAAAAACAGCATACACAGCGTGAATGATATGGCATGGGTAGGCTAAGTACTTGTACTCTTCTTATTAAAAGGATGCTCTTTGCATTCCAAATCAAGCAAATTTTAAAATAAACTAAGCATGCAATTCACCTGCCAAGGTCACTGACATAAATTAGTATTCAGCTCAAGCATGTAGCAAGATTTAGAAGCAAAAACAAACCCAAAAAACGTTAGATGACGAAGTAAAAAGGTAGAACAACTCTTTTTGCATTTGTCAGACAGGTTTGTTTTCCTTTCAAGAACTTCTCTATTTGCTTTATCCAGACAAATGTGTATTGTTAGTGTATAGAGCTTTTTGTGGATGGTAACTATTACTGTACTCCATAGAAGAACACGCGTCACAGAATCGTGCCTGTTCCATTTTACATGTATAAATCATAGGGATGTCACATCTGCAAACTTTACTTCTAAATTAATGACAAAGTAACCTTACGGTGTGAGGGAGTAAGTCCACTCAGAGTGGCTTTAACACTTTGGGCTTTTTCGTATTAGAAATGGTACAGTGATATTGCTGTAGTTAAGCATCTGTCAGCATTACAGTTATAAAACATTTTTGGGGAAAGGAGGGACCACTATGCAAGTATCAGCACTTTCTATGGTCTAAAAGATGACGTTATTTCAGCTGGGGATTTTCACACACATTTTTTCAAGTACCTCCTTTTTTTCTGCTTTTATGTTGTCCTTCAGTTATTTTAGGTTCTAACAACAGGCTGTCTAGGAAAAATGCAGGCAGAGAACAATGTAAGTTTCACTTCTATACTTTTACCAATAGAACTGTTGTCCTGCAATACTGTTGTTACTGCACAATGCAAGCCAGTTTATGGTGCACTATCTTTTATGTATCAGGTAAGAGAAAAGGTAATTAACCTGAAGTTTTCCAAAAAAGAAAATGATCAAATGGAGAGGGAAGAAAAACACTCCAAGGAGCACCTTGAAAAGTACTCAAGTGCCAAGGTTCTTATATGTATTATCAGATGCAAAACACAAGAATGACTTCTCACTTCTGTAACATATGGCTCGTTACTTAAGCCATAAGAAAGCTGCTTAGTAGTACACAGAAATATTACCAAACACCTTAGGAGAGAGCACCTCGTTTCAAGCAGCTCCCTGTCACTACATTAACAAGGCTGCTCATTCTAGCTGATGTTCTGAATCCAGAACGTGAAGTAAAAAGCAATTCTTGTACTTTCTTCAAGGTCAAAGGAAGAGTCTGGCCAGAAGATAACGACAGGAGTTGAAAATTACCATTGATGCCAGAGCTAATAGCCTGGTTTTACAAACAGATTCCTTAAATGGCTCTTGACTTATTCTGTATGGACTATCCAAAGATAGAAGGTAGAGAGTAGATTCAGTTTAGGAATCTCTAAACTTGGTGAATGACATTCTGCACTCCAAACTACAGTAATCAAAATCCTAGAAATCTGCACTGCAAGAACTTGTGCACAGAAAATTTGGTTATAGATTTTTTTCAATTTAGTTTTCTAAACCAAAGCCAAATAAACTCAAAGCAACTCATAAAAGAAAAGCTAATATATCTGAAATACTGCATAAAATACACTTTCTAAATGAAATTACATTTCTTATCTGAATAATACTGTACTGCAATATATAATCTTTTGGGCTTATGATTGAGTTGAACTGGCCTTGCTCACCTAACTTTTATCTTCTCTACTTGAATGGACAGGCTTACATCTTTTTAATCTGTCTTAAAAGCAAAACTAATCCTGGTTTTCCTTCAAAGTAACAATTGGTAAAGTGAGACAACATGCTGAATTAGAAACCTAGCAATGTATATCACAATCATTATTAGCTGCAACTGAGTACACAAACAGGTAAATGTAATTTATGAAGAAGAGCTTGAGCAATATTTAATACAATTATTTACATACTTCATAATTCAAAACACCCCAGCTGTTGATACTGTCCTGTTTCCAAATCTTGCTGCTGGATTTCTGTCATTCTACAAGACTGCTACAAAACATAATTTCTGAGTTGGTGAGCATGTTTGTAAGCTTGTAAAGCTGGTGTTTTTAAAAATATTTCTAGTCCTAGACTATAATTCTATATTCTACCAATATTCTAGGTTCAGTGCAAATATTTCATCACTGCCAAGGGAAATTTCAACTATGTTCCAAATATTTCTCGATCCAAAATGTGAATGATTTGAATTATATCACTGCAGTTATGGCAAGCTACACAAGCTGAGGAACTAGCCTCTAAACAGACGCTATAACGATTATACAGGAGCTTTTTTGATACTTCCCTTCTCTGATTGAGCTAAGTAATTTGCACACGTAGTCAATATTTTAATAGCAGGATCAGTAACTCTGGCACAAATGCCCAATTTAGCACTGGGCAGATTTTGAGTGGCCAGGAGATAGCAGCTGTGACCTCTTGAAAGAGACATCTGCAGGAACATTTGTAAGAGATGGTGCCCTCCTATCTTCCTGCCCTCCTGATTTCATATAAACTGCTTGGCAACACACTCCATCTTTAAGAGACAACATTTTCCAGTTTATACTAGTAGCAAAAATCAGCAAAATTAGAGGCCAGTAGCCTCTGCTTCAAGCAGAGGCAAGATGCCACTGATCAGCTGATCAGCATTGTCTTGTTACTCTGAACTGCAACATCTCTTGGCTGTCCATGAGATTTCCCTTGGCCTGCTTTGCCTCTAATCTAGGAAATAAAGGCACAATCTGCTCACCACTCGCACTGAATTGCCAGCCTCTGTTTTTATTGATGCAGGGACTTTGTGCAGTTAGTACTTCTAAATACCATCATTATCCCTCTAGCAGTCCTAAATGAAGCTAAATGTACCAATCATATTTGCTGCAATGTACAGTGAGATTCAAAAACTCTATGGCAACAAGACAAATTAATATATTTTTTTACCAGGGAAATGGGACACCACTAACTGTATTTAGGCAAAAGGGAATAAATAGAGAATTAAAGAACTGAAGGCTTAAAGTTTAATGACTAATCACTGTCCGATTATTCTACACATGCTCAATTTTCAGGGCACACATCTCTTCTGGACCTCATGGATATCTAAAGACAAGATCTCTGTCTGATTCAAACAAACTTAAGCACAGAATTTAACAGCTGTATCTGCATAAAACAGTTCAGCTGAATGAAGAAATGGGAAAAATCAGTGTTAAAATTTATGAAAACAGGGGCTCCTGATTCAAAAACTGTATGCTGCAGTTGCCAATTCTTCACACTGTGGTAAAATGCTTAGAATGAATAGCAAACTTTTTGGGGAGACTGTTATCTTATTACCTGTCTGAGTAAACCTTAGGAGATATTAAAGTTTTTATCTCCTTCGTCGCACTGCCTCAACAGATAATTCTACCATTCCTTACTGCAGATAGGAAGATTAAGAAATGGAAGATTTAAGATGAGTTTGTTTGCTGAGAATGGCATCATGTGTCTTCTTACACAATGTTTTCTGCTCAGTGCAACATGGCACAGAGGTAAGCATTTGCATTTCTCACTTTCAGATAGCCTTTCTTTATTGTATTCACTGCCACTACGACTGGAAGCCACAGCTGATTTTTTTAGAGAAAGCTATAAACAGTAACCTTCATCAAATAGGTCTGTTTGACTGGAGGTGCAATAGTAAATGAGCAATTCAAATAATACTGGTTTAGTGAATGTATTACACATTATAAGCAAATATTCAGAAATTCTACTACTCACTTCCATAGTGTCTTTTGAAAGATAAACGACCCAGTATACGAGGTTGAACCCTGCAAATGCCACTGGAAAGAGGATTCTAGAATACTGATCTATTTTACTTGTGCCTCCAATAGCTGGTGGGGGTGGGGGTGGTGGAGGAACAGACACTGGTTGACACTGGGATGCACTATTTGATATTATGCTGGCTTCAGGAGGCTGATCTGCCTGAGATGTTACGGAGTTTACTCGCTTCTTCAGGTTACAGTTGGAGTCGGAATGCTGTGCACAAAAGAAAAAAAAAGGTTATTTTTGGATACAGAGTCTTAGGTTTAATGAGCATTAGGCTTCTCCCCACCTTTTTGCTCAACTTCCTCATTTTATCGCTGCTTCTCTTCTATAGAGCAATCTAAGGACATCACAAAACCACTGCACATATAGAGAGCTATATTAGTGCCTAAAGCTATGCTGTAAAAACATAACAGACTATGTGCTTTCCATATTTTTAACATGGTGATAAACAGAAGCTACCAGAGGAAAAAAAAACCAAACTAGAACTAAAAGGAAAAGAAAAGAAGGTAATGGTGTATCTAAATTGCAATATCTTGGCAAGACTGAAGTTTATACAGATATGAATCAAATTTAAACAAAATAGCATATATGGGCTGGCTCAAGTGCAGTCTTCACTGTGTGAGCCCACTGACGAGCTTTGGTAAACACTGAATGGAGTCAAACTGTCACACAATTATTAGGCCCCAAACTAGCTGCTGATGAGCCAGAAAATTGCTGCACAAAAGGAAATGGGACTAACTTTACAGGTACTGAACACACAAATGCTAAACTGTCCTGTAGTTTTTTCTAGGATAAAATTTCATTTTCGAATATACCTCGTGATTTCCACAGCAGTTTCATGCATACAGCTAAAGACAAACACTCAACGGTAA
Source organism: Merops nubicus (assembly GCF_000691845.1). Lineage (NCBI taxonomy): Eukaryota > Metazoa > Chordata > Aves > Coraciiformes > Meropidae > Merops > Merops nubicus. The sequence continues at coordinate 17,793 of NW_008586111.1, read as the reverse complement.
TAGGACTATTTTTTTATTGTTTGACATGAAGTACTCAACAGTGTTTTAGCTGAGACTGAATCTAAAGCTTCACCACTGAAGGACTGAGAAAATGATTTCCAGGTTAGCAATGAAAAGTCTTGTGCACAGTACTGCAGAACACAGGCAGCTATTCTCAGGTTTGAATAAGTAGGTTTTTGGTCAGCAGAACTAGGTGGCTGAATGAGGGAAGCTGATGAGGGAAGTTTTAGACAACATAACTTACAATACAACAGCATATATATGTATTGTAAAACAGAATAGTAACATCTGAATGGTTTTGAGGTAGCAAAATCCTGACAGAAACGCAGTTTCCACAGTTCTCCTTTGCAAGTGATTTAGTGACAATCATTCACTTAAATGTAGCCCTCTGTCAGCATATTTGGGATTTATCTTGCAGGTCTTCCTATGCATGGAAACAGATTTTAGTCAATCAGATAAATGGTCTGGGTCATTAAAAGAAAGCAAGGATTTTCTGAAATAACATTGCTTGTACGTTGGCCACAGTTTCTAGATAAAAGACCAGCCTAACACACCTGCTATCTCATGTATGACCTAAACCACAGTTATAACAGGAATCACCCTTTCAGCAGTCAGTGTTACTGCCAGAGCATCAGAACAAGTGACGTGGCTACAATATGATGCCAAATTCTGCTCATGGTTGAATGGACTGCTATCCAGCTAAAAGTAGAGAGATGGATTCCTCACAACTGATTTCAGTCTAAGTAAAAGGTTAAGAGAACAACATCTTACTTAAAATAAATAAATTCTGTATAAGTCTCTTTTACTTATTGCCCTTTTTCTTCCCCTGCAATCCATCAGCATTTCCAGCTTGCCATATCCTGCTTCTGTTTTGCCATCGACACATTAAATGATAAGTGGCATGTTTTGAATGGATATTAAATGGCATACATAATCTGGAGCTGTGCCTATCTGGAAGGCAGATGTTTGGTTTTGTATTTTCCAGGAACACAGCAAGCAACAGATAGATTTAAATGGAGGATGATCTACAGATGTGTCACAGAAACAGAAAGAGGGTTATCCGTGTCCACTTGCACTAATCATAATAATAATCCCACTCTATAAACAGACTGACTGAGCCTGGGCTACTGCTTTCATTCAAGCTGCTACTCCATTTTGCTGGTATGCCCTGCTTTGGACTGAATTGTAGAAGTTGCGAGGTCGCTTGTTTTTCACTTTTCTGCAAGAGAGCTCGACCTTTTTTGGAGAACAAGTGGTTCCTAAAAATATAAGTGCTAAGGAGAATCTTAGCCCTTTTTATCCGCAGTATTCTGGTATAATGTGGGTCAAATTATTCTCAGGATCATTCAAGCATGAATTGGGAGTTATTGTACTAAGGTGATGGAGTTAATAGTAGGCAGAATAAATGTAGCATCTAGTCCGTAGATGATATCCAGTACTGAACATATTTAGAGGTAAAATCATGGTGATCATCTGAATAGGTACTTTGAAAAGTGTAATCCTGGTTATTATTGCATTTATAATATTTATTAAACCTCACTCCTCTAGGAGGAGGATTGCTATAAAAGGATGATTATCCCTATGTGATTTCAACTCAAGTTGGAGACAGAAGGAGGTCTGGAGTCAGTGTGTATCCTCAGAACTTGAGGAGCACACTAACCTGATTATGCTCCCACTTTGGGGCTAGCTTATGTCCATTTTCATCAATGGAGTGATATTAATAACTTCTCATTCCTTAAAATATCCTATTCCAATATTCAGGAAGGACCACTGCATTTTACTGTCTTAGTAAAGCCACAGTTTTTTATCATGATTTTTATTTGCTAAGCAGTTGTTTTAGAGTTGATATAAATCATTAAAAAAAGTCCCTGAGCAGTTCTTTACACTGTCTTTAACACTCTCATTTGCCTATCTAGCAAGTCAGGATCAAGACTATTTTCTTATATACAACTAACCAGGACATGGAATTCTAAGTCCAAATTTATCTCAGACACGTCCTGAAGATGTTACTCAGTATGGTAGCTGACTGTAGACCACACTTGCTGCCCCAGAACCACAACACATGTTTTTTATGGGAATTTGTTGCTAAACCAAGACGGAGGTGGTGAGAGAAAGACAAATTGTTTCTGATTACAGTTGAGTTCTGAACACCAGCTATAATAATTTGCCTACTACTTCTAGATTTAACTTTTCCTTTTGAAAAAGGTTACCTATAATGGCACCCTGAAACTTCATAAAAACACAGAGAGAAAACAGGAATGAATAGCCTGTTTTGCATAGTTCACACAGCCAATCACTCAAACAATAAGGACTGTTCTACAAGTAGCAAGAGGAACAAGAAGCCTGAGGCATGGCACACTGTGTTATAATGAAATGATGAATTTTATTAAGTTGCTGAATCCTGATTCAGGAAGAGTACTCTTGTACTCATGTGGAATAGTAGTCTCAGCAGGTAATTGACATTGTAACTATCTAGTGACACAGAACAGATTGCAAGATCACTATTTAATGTGAGATACCCTAAAACTGGACTAGACAGTCTGGTATGTATATAGGCTAGTAAGGTATAGTTTGCCTTCTATTAAGCTTTTACAGCTCAGCTCTCCAATCCCCTAGACAGCTCACAAACTGGTCTCACCTATAAAGGTGCTGCTCTCTCACAGCTCTTACTGGTGCTGCTAGAATTTGCTTATCCTCGGAACATCTCAGGAGGGTCTCAGCAAACTGCTTGGATTCTAGATTTTAAAAAATTCTGTATATATGACCTTGGAGTAAACAGAATTCTTTGGGTTATTTCTGATTTTTATATGGACACTAACAGTGATTTATGAATGTGCTTTGTTGTTATGTTTCTTTTCCTCAAGAGATCTCTGTAATTCATATTTTTTAAATTCTCTACTGTTCTCTATTCCTTTGTACTGCAAATAGGTATTCTTGCTATCAGTTTAGTTTATGACCTAGTAGTAGCTTGAGTATCTTATGTATGTACTCAGATACTGGCTAACTTTAAACAAATGAATTGTCTGTATGTCCTTAATTATCTCTCTTTTACTTGCTTATGTATCTTTCTCCTGCAGGCAATGCAGTAAAAAGAGGTTCATGAGAATAAAACACCACAAAATGCACACAAAACCAACCAAACAAACAAACACCATAAACCCACAGAAACAACAACAGACTAGGACCAAGACTCAACGTCTGTACAAGGCAGAATACCAAATTATATAGATAAATTTTTTTCCCCCACCCAAATCACTAGCAGATACGGTTTGAATAATGTGAACCATTCACATTATACACATAAATTCACATTTAACTCCCAAAGAGGGAGTTAAGCCTCTACATTCAACAGTGTGATCTGTAAAATCTCTGCTTAGCTACTGAACAATCCACACTTTATAAGACCCCCTTTTGGGCATGCACTAAGGTACCATAATCTTTATAGTTCTGTACAGTTTAAGTATCCATCATATGCCAGGGATTCATTACAATCTATAATTCAGACATTTCTTTTCATATTTCATCTGTGGAATCTGATTCAAAAACTATATATATAGCAAACAGCATTCTGCATAATTAAAAGATGAATATAGTTTAGAGTCATTCATAATCCTAGCTTTAGGCACCTCTTTAGGAATTCTAAGTTTAATTTTCCTGGAAATATTATAAGGAATAACATGCATATTTGGCTTTTTTGTGCTTTACCCTAGCAAAAGGGTTAAATCATTTAAGTTAAATTACTCCCCTGGAGCATGGGAAAGCCATGTTCAAATTCTTTCTTAACCTTCAAGGATTGAAATTCATCTCTCAAAATACAGCCTAACCATCAGGTGAAGGTGATAAGGGGGAGAGGGTGTTACCTTATTACTTCAAGCTGTTTGACTTTGCATGGGAAATCTAAAGAGCCATTAGAGCCTCTGAAAAAGACACCATGCCCATCATATTAAAATTGCTGTCATATAAAACAGGTAAGCTCTAAGGAGATCAGAGACTGGAACACTGGCCATTCTGTTTTCAACATGAATTTTTGGTGGTAGTCTCTTTTCTAACACTTAATGTAGCATATCAGGAAAACCATATCATTAGCACAGAACCTCTGTTGAAATATGTGTTTGTTAAACAGATCTAAATGTTCAAAGTCATATTTGGCTCTTAAACTTATCAGCACAGCACAATCCCTGTCTCTGCATGTAATTTGCTACATTTCTGCAGTACACAGAAACTATGTTGAGTGTCTAAATAAGACAGAACTACAAAGACTGCACTAGAGAGGTCTGCATGTTTTTTTTTCCTATAGTTTAACTTACTTTATTCTGTTTTCACTCCCCCCAGAAAAAAAAAAAAGGTACTGGGATTAGACTTCAATGCTGAATTAAAAAATGTCTAAATCAAATTAATCTTGCATTTTTCTATTTTAGTGCATAATACCAGCTATTTCTAAACCCTCCTTACTGCCCTGCATTGGCTCTGTCCATCAAAAAATATTTAACTTGGCCAGAAATAAATAACCACTGTCTACTCTCCTTGTTGGCATGACAAAAAGTCAATATAATTGAAAATTGTTGGTTTTAATAGTCTGCTTGGTAATATCCAATTATGAAGGAGCAGGAAGGTCTCCTTAACTCGACAGAAAGTGCCATGTTCTCAGTCAAGCCTTTAATGCATATATCTGTTCCTAGGAGGATCTCATAAAGGGTTGTTGATAATCTAGATAAAAGTACTCTCCTTTCAGATACACTAGGATACTTGTTAAACATATATTCTGATGCAATTATAGAAAACTAAATCCTCTATACTGAAGTGCCATAAAGCTACTCTGTGATTGGGCAGGGTTATTAAAGAGAATGAGAATTCTCTTCTGCTCAAGCCATGCTATTTTGAAATTTGGGGACTAGGGAGAAGGAAGCTCTCCTAGCAGTATTTCATTGCTCTGTGCTGCTTGCTATTAAAAGAACAGGTCTTTTAGAACATAATTGTAATCAAGCTACCACCCTGCAACAATCTTTTGGTTTTTATATGTAGTCTCTCATGTTGAAAGGATGTTTTTTTATCCATGGGGTGTATTCCCTGACCATCTTATAGAGCGTAACTTCAAACGGTGCACTCCAGGCAGTATCACCAATTCCCCTCCCCCTGCAACTTCCAGTATTGGGATATCCCTGCATAAAGGAAGCCATAATGATGAAACAATGATTGATACAAAAAATACACATTTGAAATGGATTAAAAAGCTAAAGGCCAGAATGGTTTCTACATATATGTATATGTAGAACGTTTGTTTTTGACATGCTAGAACAAGCTTGGTCACCATATGAATAAAACCAGGTTTCTGTCAGGGTCCAGATGACTACTCAGCTTGTTACCATCATGTTTTGGAGTGGGACACCCATAGTTTTGTATTTCACACAGGGATTGCCGGCAGCTGACAGACAAAGCAAGCCAAATTTTGCTCTCAGTTAACTGAGGTAAATATAGTGGCTTTCCTGAAAGCAGAACAGGCATGCTGGGCTGTCAGCAGTTAACTGAGCACACAGTCGGACCATTGTCTCTCTTATGGAACTAGTGCAGTCCAATGACCTGAGCAGAGTTTCTCCTACTTTCATTAGTACTGGAGAGCAGAATTTGGTCTTCTTCCATCTTTCTTTTCTGATTGTACAGTTTTTTTGGCTGTAATATAAAAAACCATGACAAAAAGTATTGTGCATCTGAATAAGGCCAGACTTTAAAAAAATTAAGGGGAAAGTAGGCTTTTTGATAGTATTTTGAGGATTTTTTACTTTATTTTGTTTAGGAAACAGTTAATTTGGAATAAAAAAAAAATACTGAATATATCCTGTAAATACATTTATCTTGATGAGTTTAGGTCCTCACTCAAGCAGCAAAAGCTACTAACTGGCTGGTTTACCACTGCTTTGAATTTTCATTTATAATAAAACTGCCTCCCTGGGCTTCATTTACACAAAGCAGGAGAATGGGTCTCCTGTCATGCAGGAAGTACTAGTTCAGACAGCCTAAGGTTATCCCCACAACAATTTTCTTTAGCCACTTTACAAGCAATTTAAGATAATTGATTGTTAAAAAACATATAGTTTATGCTGTTACTCTTAATGGTGCTACCGGTACAGCCATAAAAATTTTCAATTAAATGCATCACACTTTTTCACTTTTATTTTTACAAATGAACTCCCCAAAACTAAGTAACCCTTTACAATCTTCAGAAATCTTTCAATGTAAAAATATCATTTAACTTCTATAAATGCATGACAGTAAGTGATTCTGATGTACTGTTCACTGTTCTTCATTCTGTACCTGTCCTGTCATATAGCAAAATTCTGACAACTTTCATCACTTAAAAGTCACAAACAACAATACTAGCATTACAAGCGGAGGTAAAACTTCACTCTTCTATCTAAACCAGGAAATTTTTAAGTATCACAGATTAGAAAAGGCAGGATACCAAAGCCCAGGGTATGAGAGAAGGGGAAGATTTTTTTTTTCCATTACATAGGTAAAAAACATTTTCATGTATAAGACATGGATCCTAATAGATTTTTTTTTCTCTTGTGAATTAGAAAATATTTCAAAAAGACAAATGGAGTAAATAGGAAGAAAAGGTCAAAAGAAGAGCAGGAGAGGTAACATGAATTACAGGAGTGAAGAATAAGAATTGGGCATTGTAGCAACCAAAAAAAGAAAAAAATTTGGAAGGAAAAGTGATGAAAGACTTTAAAGGCAAACAATTGGGGGGTATAGGACAACAAAGGGGAAATCAGCACTTCAAAACCAGCTCCTAAATCTGCATTAAGAGAGAAACTGAGTATTATGCTGTGTGCCTTATATAAACATAACTCCCCTAATACCAGTAATGTAGCTATAGAAGTACAAAGCTCAACAGAGGATGATAATCCTGAGGAAATGGTCATATACTCACGCAATCAGCTTGTGCTAACTACACTGTTAGCATTCAAATTAGCAAGTTCAGGTCTGTTTCAGCTCAAATTCTATCACTGACTGCAGTCCATCCATCTATGTGACAATAAACAAAAGTTCTTTGCCCCTTCACCACACAAATTAAAGAAAAAAAAATTAAAAGGGGGGAAAAAAAAGCTCCTTAAAGTCAGTTATCCTCTAATTACTCCTTTTCCCACCATGCCTTTCTGGAATGGAACCTTTTAAATCCAATAGCAAATTATTCTAGAAGCCATTCTGACTACATCATCTTCCCTTCAATTCTAAGTTCCCTTCATTTTTATTATTTTATTGATTTTGCTTTTTCTATTATTGCAGAGGTGCTGGTCCTGTGAGAGAAACGTGATGAACTTACAGGGCTTGAAAATAACTGTCTTGGACTTTAAGAGCTTTGCGCAAGATCAGGACTATAGAATTTTGTGGACGTTGTGAGCTGTTTTAAGTAACCTTAAAGTAAACCTGAGTTTACCTTAGGTTCTTGATGTTATGGGATTTACTACTCTTCTAAATCCGTATGGTTTTAGCTAGCTGTAAATAATTTTCTGGAGGAAATGGTTGCAGCGAGTTTCCTAGATGTTTATTTTATTCCTAGATGCTTATGTTTTGCTTGGTTCTTTACTGGAAAAGCTAACAAGTAAATATTTACAAAATGAGGACGATGTGTCTTCAGTTTGGCTCAGTGCTATTTTGTGGATGAAGCCCTTGATAAGAAACCTGAAATCTTTGATTTTTTTTTTTTTTAATTTATTCAACAGAATTTTGAAGGTCTTGCTTAGTTTGGTCTACTATGATACGGAGACTGTGTAAATTTCCTTCACAAGTACTGGAGGAGCCACAGTCATCTGGAGCATGTTCTGGTATACCTGGGCATATACAGAAGCTTATTCTTCTGAACAGTTGTCTTCTAGAGACTGGGGAGGGCAGCAGGGTTGTGGTAGTGGCTTTCTAGCATCTGCTGTGGATTCACCAGCAGTTGCATGTGCAGAGTAGGCCAAACCGTTTTCCTATTACTCGGCAGAGACCTCCCTATGCATAACTGAAACTTGAATAAGGAAGTGTGTGTGTAGCAAAGAAAGCGCTGTCGTCCCTCTTCATTATGTCGAAGCTATCAGTATTTTCCTCACGCTATATAAAGCCAAGTGATCTCTTTAGCTTGCCCTCAAAAGAAGTCAACAAAAGAATAAAAATTAATCTTTAGTAGATTTTAAAATTCCTGCAGTCTTAATAGTATTTTTCTTATTTTATGCTATCATTGCAATATTCAGCTCTATCAGCCCAGGGTACTTCTCAGCCAAACACTGTGATACTGGGAAGGAAAGTATGTCCTTAGTGTCGGCAAATGCATACTCTCTTTTTATCTTTTTTTTTTTTTTTTGTAAGGTTTAAATATTCTTATAGCAGTTTACTAATTAAAATAAATGTAGACGTGAACACTGCAAATACTGCCAAAACTAAATCAGTCTTACTGCTGCCACTTCAAAATCTCTGCAAGATTCTGCAAACACTTGCTTCCAAGCACCTTTTAAATTTTTTGTACTTTCAATTGTATTCTTTATATAACTGTCATTTAAGAAACCAAACAAAAAGCTGTGGTTCGGAGTTAAAATGTACAAAGATTTACTTATATATTTATACTTATATTTATATATTTAGTGAAAATAAACTGCATTATTTTATTTATCTTACAGTGTCTTCCATTTTGTTCAATAGTAGTAAAATTGTAGGCAATACAAAATGGCTTACGAGCCCAGTGCTTCCTAGTTAAAGTGAAGAACATTTTTTTTATTAGCTCCAATGAGGACTAGCAGCAAGACGCTGTAGAGTTTTGGTTTTGCTATTATATGGAACTTACCAATTATTAATTTAACAGTTTGATTGTACCTAAATATTATAACTTTACTCTTTATAAGCAAAAGTTGAAAAATTGCTATATGGTGGGCAAGGTGTTGCACAGATATTCAGTAGCTCTTATATTGACTTCCTTATTCAACTACAGACTCAAAGGTTTTGCAAAAGGTCATTCAAATTCTGTTATTCCTCTCAAAATTGAAAATGTGGTGATAGTAGAATGGATTTTGAAAACAGGAGGGCTATAGTAATAGATACATTAACATATGTTGTGAGGCAGCATTCATTATATAGTCCAAGGTGTAAGGAATAATATTTACAAGCAATTCTGACAAGCTTTTTTTGATACTAGAAAGCCTTCCTATCTTTTGCATATAGTAAATTCTATCCTTGGTCTTTATATTTATGTTTTTCTTCAAGCTTTCACCAACACAGATTTTTATTGAAGTAACAATTGCCAAGTTTATGTAAAGGCTAATTCATCTTCTTCCAGATGACCCATTTGTGGTATGTGCAATTATACTACTGATCCCATAATCATCTGGCCCTGGCCAATGCACAGAGAATCATTGAATGGTTTGGGTTGGAAGGGACATTGAAGATCATCTAGTTCTAACCTCCACCTTCCACTAGATCAGTTTGCTCAGAGCCCTGTCCAACTTGGCCTTGAACACTTCCAGGGAGGGGTCATCCACAACCCCTCTGGGCTACCTGCTTCAGTGTCTCACCACCCTCACAGTAAAGATTTTCTTCCTTATAGCTAATCTAAATATATTCTCTTTCAGTTTAAAACTGTTACTGCTCATCCTATCACTATATGCTCATTCCATTTTGCAGTGTCCTAGAAGTTCTGCAGACTTACTGAGAGAAATACAGCTGCCTGACCACACTGCCTACAGCATTGCTCAAGAGATGTTCTATAAGTAACAACCTATTGGCCCTCCTTAAATATATTACTAAATGAACTTGTCTCTGGTAAATCATACCTCAAATTTAAATGAACAGCACGAATAAATGAAGCCTCTTCATATTCTGAAGACAATGTCTTTGGAAAATAGACACGATCTGGTTACATAATCTGTTTCAGGTTAAGATCACTTCTTTAATATTGTTTTGGATCCACTACTTCAGCTGCCTCTTCCTATACAATGCTTATTATCAGAAAAGCAAGCAATTACCGAGACAATCTCGTCCTCTGCCGGTACGGTTGCTGCTGATAGTGCTGCTGCCAGGGCTGCTGCCCTGGCTGCCTTCCTCATTGCTCTCTGCGTCTGAAGATTGGTAAAGTAGTTGACAGCTGCAAACTCAATAAGTGCAGAGAAGACAAAGGCAAAGCACACAGCAATGAACCAATCCATGGCGGTAGCGTAGGACACCTTGGGCAAAGAGTGGCGTGCACTGATGCTTAAAGTGGTCATTGTTAGAACTGTAGTGATTCCTTGAAAATAAGAGAAAGAAAATGGGGGAATTAGAATTTTGTTTGAGCGCTGCTACCCTTAAATTGATATATATCAAAAACAACCCAACTTTTTGGTTTTAGCTGTCATCCTATGTACAGCTAATCAATAAGACTGCTGTTTTGTATTCTTGTATAACTCACTATACTGGCTTCAGCATCTGAAAGCTTTGACCAAACTTCAATATGTTGAGCAGACTGAAAGTTAAGTATATAGTACATGGTGCAGTTTAGCATTGTGATAAACATATGTATAACAAAGTTGAGGCTCATACTATGAAAGACACTTTACTTGAGAGGTAGAGTGAAACGTTTTGCAGAAATCTAGATTAACATACTGTCATTTCCCAACAGTGATCCTCTTTTTCTCCTGTTGTTGCAAGACAGATTATGGCTTACAGAACCCTCACTGAATTAATCAACTTCAGTGGTAGGCTATGATCCACCTATTTCAAGTATTGAGTTGGTTCTCTGTGCTTTTCTCTTTAATCACTGGATACATTACTTCAGATTCTCTAACAGTATCTCGGCGTGCCCATTGTTACAAATACAGAAGGACAGTAAAAGCTACTTCTCTAGAGCTGTGTATCTATTTTAACACAACAAATTTGGTCACATAGCTCATGGGCCCCATATTGCTCTTCATGTGAATTCATGAATTTATTAATTCTGGTTTGGAGTGTTTTAATACAGCATCAATAATGCCAGAAATCTACTTCCCACTGCTGCCTGATACAGGGAAGAAATACAAGAACAAACTCATTCATTAACATAGAAGACTCTGTGACACATTTACTTATAATTATGCCTGCTAGAATATGAAAACTGCAGGTATTTAAAGACAGTAAGGTGGAGAATACTCTCTTCTGCTCTTAATCTGCTGCTGAGAAAGGGTAGGTGGGAAAGTAAAAGATGTTATAAAGTCATGTTGTGATGACGAATCAATATGCTACGAATGATGTCCAGTGAAAAGTATGCAGTGTCATTGCATACTGCAGCATCAAGACAGGGTGACTTGATTATTTTGAGGGTTTTTTGCAACTCTTTCACATGCTGTAGCTTGCCAGCTGCCTGAGGTTAACTACATCCCAATGTCATTACTTAACATGTTTTAATGAAATGCAAAGAGATGTTATCAAAATATGTTGGATCTCTACTTCTCCCAAATCTGCCAAACTCATTTTATAATATGAATACAAGTATGCTGAGATACATTTCAATTTCAAAGGTCCAGAATGAACTTTTCAATATGATGTGTGATTAGATTAGAATCTGTCCATGTGCTAGTTAGTAATAAAAAAAATGATATATTCTGTGTCTGAATAAAAACTTACTGCAGAAGGAATTTAAACTTAGGAATAGGACTCCTATTCTATTACAGATCTAGATAAAGCTTCTCTCAATGTGGAGTGAATATTGATGAAACTCTCTGCACTGTGGAAAACTACTTTATCAAACTGAATGCCAAATTACAGTTGGTAAATTGTGTAACTGATGGTTGTTTACCTTTGTCTTTCCACTTGGAACACTTTTTGGTAAGTTTTGAAGAATCTGTTACATAATGCAAATACTGAATTATGTTATCTTCTCTTATTAAAAATGAAACAACAAAAAGCCCAAACACCTCTCCCTATCTGAGACTTTGTTATAAATGAAGTTTAATGACTAAGTATGAATTTAAAATTCCCAGGGTGACCTGCTAGGAGAGTAAAAGCTGACTACTATATTTCTGCAAAATAACAGATGAACTTTTTGCTGGAAAGAAGAAAGATTAGATAAAGACACATAAAAATGTAAAATAATAGCCACTGCTATATGAATTCAGAGCATTCTCAAAATTAGCCCTCCAATAACCATGTTTATTCCAAATAACTTCTGATAATGTTTTTCTTCACAAAAATTCACACATGTATACATACATACATATGTACATGCAGAGCTACACACGTAACTCCACATAAAGTAAGGGATTTCATACTAGCAATCTCCTGGTGCTTCCAATGACACAATTATAAAGAATGTAAGAGTGCCTCTTCAAGTATTTCTGTCTCACATTTTTCACTTGCAGGTCTGTAAAGAACAGGTGCTTATGACCACTGATTTATCTTTGCACAATGTTTTGATTATTTATAGTAGTATTAACTGCAATGGATAACTGACATCTCTTTTGGAGGTAGAGTTGCTGAAGAAATTTGTTCTGAGAAACTGCTTTGGGTATACCATGGTTATTCTTCTACTATTAATTTTGCTTCTATCAAACTTACAGTTTGGGAACTTGGAAGTAAAATTGAAAATTTATAATTCAAGTATTTGCAATATGGTGCAGAAAAGAGACTTCTCCATTTTAAACCTTTATTATTGGAAGTCTTTTTTATCATGAAGAATTTACCCTATTTTCCTTAGGTGAAGGTTTTCAGAACCCATGTGATTTTGAATTAGAAAGGACTATACATTCGGACTGTGCCAAGGAATAATAAGAATGAATAAGGACTGAAATATTCTTTTAAAATGCCAACATGACTAGTTTTCCACAATACTGAAAAGTGTGTCCCTTTTAATATTTTTGTAGAATATTTTCCGTTTCTAATTCTGTATTTACTCTTCCATTTGACATCTGAGATTTGCTATTCCGGGGCTTGGGGTCTCTATGTAATTATTACTGAATCAGCTAAAGACTCACTTGCACGTTATTTCAAGCACACAGAATTGCCTTCCACTGCCCACTATTTGCAAATACGTTTTACTCAATGTGTAGAGGATGTAACTGTATAGTCCAGAGATGCAAAGCCAAATCAGCTAGCATCATATTTGGTGTACTAACCTCCTATATACATTTTACACTTCAATTGAAATAAACATCCTTGAAAAATCTATTGCCTGATATTTTAATATTTTTAAGTACTTAAAGAAATCTCAATTGCCAGAAAGTAATACTTGTAAGTGCTTAATGATGCCAAACTGCATCCCAGCTCCCAATGGGGATTTCAAGAACAAAAATGTTGATCTTGCTTCAGAAGCACCGGAGGAAGTTGTGTTCAGTTAGCATTCCTAAATGTTTGTAATGCTTTTATGAATACCATTCCATACAGGTAGGAAATGCCAACTGACTGAAATCAAGTCACACAAATTCTGCAGCCTGCAGGCTCATTTTGAATTATGAGACTTGCATCTTTTATGCATAGGGAATATATAGCTCCTTTTTTGTTACTGAAGACAAGTCTCACAAAGGGAATTTTTTTTAAACAAATACTGGGTTAAGAGAAAATAGATATGCTTGCAAAAGATATGTACAGCTCATGGATTCATGAAGTTTTTGACAAGTTTTATTATTTTTGCTTACTATTTTTATGATTGTTTCTAGAAAGAGCAGTTCAGTTAGTGAAAGTTTACCCCTCAATAAGTGCAATTTTGGAGCCAATCATTATTGAAGGGGGGGTGTCAAGTTTAATAGCTGAGCATGCACTAAAAAGTAAGGAGACAAAACTCACAGCTTTGGGAGCATTAATTCAGACAACTGGAAAGAAAAAAAGGCCCTGCCATGCAATATGGACACACCTCTCACATCACAACTCCAACCTGTGCTAAGGACAGGATTTGCCTCACCTAACTTTATCCATCTAAAGTCCTTGCTAGATACCTTTGTAGACAAAAGGAAGAAAGCACTTCGGGCTGAGTGCTAGTGCACCTTATGTCAGCTGAGATTAATTCCAACCCATGTGATTTTTTTTTTTTTTAAAGCTTTGACTCATATTTGTTTCACAAGAGAATAAATCAATATAAAAATTCTTCTTCAAAAAATTGGGAGGTTGACATTTATTCTGAAATTGTCCCTTGCTGTATATGAAAAAATATTGAGAGAAAGAAAAACATCACAAACAAGTCTGGCTAACCAAACATTTTGAGTAAAGAATTTTGACCCTCGTGGGCAGATTGAATATTATTTGGTTTAATGTTGGTATTTACTTTTGTTCACCGAAACCTACTAGCTGTCTTTTCCAATCCCCACTGAATTACAGTAGCTGTTTGATACAATGGATTCAACACAGTGAATGAAATGAACGATAAAAGAACAAAGCACAAATACCAGCCACAGTTCTTGCTGGAACAGATTCTTTGTTGATCCAAAACACAACTTGAGACAGGACTACAGTCATGATGCATGGAATGTATGTCTGAATGAGATAGTAGCCTATTTTCCTTTGAAGATGGAAATAGAGCAGCTGAAGTGAATATTCGCCTAAAACAAACAAGCAATGAAAGTAATGAATGAATGGTATATGTGATGCTGAGCTGTTGGGTGACCTTAATGCAGCATACCAAAAACTGTTCTGGCTGGAACAGACTCCTTGTTAATCCAGAAAGACACCTGAGAAAGAATGACTGTCATAATGCATGGAGTATATATCTGTATCATGAAGTAGCCCATCTTCCTTTGCAAGTGGAAATAAACTGTCATGATTACATATTCACCTGTTAAGAGACAAGTATTTCAGCATTATTTTGGCAATATATGAGTAAACATTACTGGCTGGCTTAAACCCAACATACTGTGTTTTGTGGAAAGCACTTACAGGCTTCCTAGTGCTTAACAAAAATAAGCTGATTAAAAAAAAGGTAAAATGACCTTATGGAAACAGAGGAGAATAATACTTACGTGTTGTTTTCACTGGGGTGAGGATGCAGGAGAAATTCTTAAGAATTGCATGAAAAAAATATATGCTTAAAGAGACAACATTGAAAAGCTATCTTTTAAGAGACAATGTTTAGATTCTTTCCAATGATTTTAGTTTTTAAAATGGCAAATGATAATTCAACTAATTTGGTTCTACATTAAAAAATAACCCTTATTTTCAAGATGTGTTTTATAATGTTAAAAGCCATGTGGATGTCTACATCTTACCTGTGTTAGATTTAATTGTTTCACTAGATACAGTTTGTCCTATGAGGTCATACTGGAGGAGACTGGAAGACTCTTGTGGTACTTCTACGGAATGCAGGGGTCCTTTTTTCCATGTATAAATTATTTCACTTTTTGGATAAGCATCTGAGTTACAGAAGGAAAAATTAGTATTATGTAATTATAAGCAACTGAAGGAATGAGTAGCATGACCCCTTTTGTGGCTCAAGTACCCATAGAAACATGCATCCTGCTCTGGCACATTTCTAACCTCATTAATGACAACATGCAAAAAAAATCAACAAGAGAATGGTCGAGGTGGGACCTGGTAGGCATTAGTTTTTGTTTCTTAATTTGCTGTAAAACACATACATTAATTACCAAAGATTAACTAAGTATTTTCAAAATTGATTACCACAGATTGACTAAATATTTGGAAAACTAGAAGTAAATATAGTAAATGTACCACAGCTTTTGTGACTTGGTGAAGAGCCTACTTTGACTACTAGATGTGTAAGAATAAAAACAATAAAATATGCTTCAACAGTCACCCTTCAGTGAACAAATCCATGTCTTTATGAATGGTCTGAGTCTCAGAAGAGAAACCAAGGTTCTAGCATAAAAATATAATAAATTCAGCTACGTCATTAAGTGTGTCCTAGGATCTCACTTCTGATCTGCTGACATACATGTGGACCAAATGTATTACTATAAAAAACTGAAAGATACAGAAAAACTTACAGCTTCCAAATTTCAGTGGACAAGCATGTCCATCCATAGGAAAGTTCACCAACCGCATAGGACAATCAGCATTAATGGTTAGTCTAGAATACATTATAGTAGATGACAATGAAAAAAATGGTATGCAAGAACAGTGCTGAAAGAATCAAAACAAACATCAACCAAAAGCAGAAGATCAGGCTCTCACCTCATTGTGTAAAGAATAGTTCCATTCTGCATAATTCTGAAAAGTTTGTTAGGAGTTGTCATATTATGAGCAATTGATTTTTTTCCATTTCTAAAAAACGTGTCTGGTGTCCAAATTTTACTGACCATTAAATTGTTCAATCTCAAAATTTCAGTTGGCCCACTAAACTTCAACCTTTCATCAGTCCATGTCTGCCGAAAGAAGACATCCATTGTGTATTCCTATGGGAAATAAATAGGTGGTTGACTTATGTGTGGAGGCTAACAGTCCCAAGTTACTGTATATGGAATAAGTCCTTGAAAGGACCTAAAGCACATGTCAGTAGCATTTAGTTTACTGCTTAAACATTTAATCCTATTACCATTAAGGCGTTACTAAAAAAAAAAGTAAATGAAAACATATCCTATCTTCTTATTATTTATAACATAATTATTAATTAATCAGTGAACAGATAATTTGATATGAGTGAGTAAAAAAACCTCATTGTCCTTTCAGAGATAATAAATTCATTCAAAATGACTGAGATCTAAGGAAATACAAATGCCTAATTTAGTTTCCTTTCCAAGTGCAAAACTAAACTATTAGTGTTTAGTTGCCAGGAACAAAAAGACATGCTCAGTGCCTCTTCTGCAGCTTACTTTGAATATTCACAAAGAAAGCAAGTCACATCACAGTAGGATTATGGTGTCAAGTTAATGTTAATCTAAGTAGTTCTTTTTCTTAAGGGATTTTTAGTAATATTCTCAAAAGCCTTCAGAAAGGAGTTCTCTACACAAGTCGCTTAGGAAATGGAGATAAACCTTGGCTGGAGACAAACTTTGTAAGAAAGCAAGATTATGACATCTCTTAGATCAATGAAGAGAGGTGGAAAAAACTTTTGGTTGAATCGTGGGGCCAACGGTTCCTTGCCTGCAAACTGGACTGCAGGCTCAGATGAGCAGGTATTAGAGAAAGTGTGCAAGGGTAAAAATAGCAATCTGAGCCATTTTTCAGAATGAGAACAGCAATGCCATCCTCACTTCCATGGCTTATCATTTTCCTGGGGCTGCTGCTGTAATTGACAGAGTCCAGCCAAGTCCACAGCTACCTGAATTTGGAGGCACCCAGCATGACAAGGGGCAGCTGTCTCAGAAATGGCACCATTCCCCTGCAGCTGGTCATTCGGTTGTCCCTTACCATGCAGCCTTCCTGCAAACCTATGGGTCTGGCCACAGATGCTTACAATCTTCTTAAAGAAGTTGAAAGGGCATCTTTAACCTGCCATGCGAGCCCTTGCCAGAGGCTAGTGTTGCCCTTTATGCCTAGCCTCGGGCCTGGAACACGGGCTGCCCCGGCTGACTCTGCTGGGGAAATGGCTGGATGCAGCTCCAGCCAAACTGCTCGGCTGGGCCCTAGAGATTGTCAAGAAGATTAAGCCTCGTAATCTGCTTTAATGACGGTCAACTCAGATGCCACCGTAATGAATCCCGGGAAAGGAGCACAGGAGCGGCAAGCACAGCCCTTACCATCTCCACGTCGGACACCGGCCCAAAGCTGGTCACGTAGATGTCCGTTTTGACTTCGGTCACGGCGCCTGCGGGACACGGAGACGAGCTGGGAGCGGAGCGGGGTCAGGGCCGGGAGGACGCGGCTCCCCGCGGCGGGGTCCCCCCGGGCCGCCCCGCAAGATCCGGGGCACGGGAAACTTTCCTTCTT
>NW_008586110.1:0-19574 GCF_000691845.1 Merops nubicus | reverse complement strand
GGGAAGGGATATTTCCCTAATGCTTTCTCAGAGGGAAATATAAGGGCTGTCCATTAGCCAGATGCCCTAAGATTAGGACTGTCAAAAGGGTCTGTATGAGTTACGTACTCACTGAATTGTCAGTATTGTTATCTCTTTTGATTCCAGGGAAGCAGCTCAACCAGGTTTGAAAGACCTTCATTTGAAAATAAAGGATGACACTACTTTAAACAGAGGACATCAACCTCCACCCCATCTTCTGCCAGCCATTTGCCCAATATGAAATGATATCATCATTACCAGGCAGCCCAGCAGCCAAACTCCTCCCTCTGCTCCCACATCACACCCCAGAGACCCAAAGTGCCAGCCAGCCAGAGGAGGAACAAGTCCCTGCACTCACCCACCACAGGGGACATGGAGAAGGGAGCAGCCAGGAGAGGAGCCAAGCCAGGGGAGATGGGAGCAGCCAGGCCAGGAGCCCAGGGATAGAGCAGGGACTCAGAGACAGCTTCATGTGCTGGCCCTGCCATCCTGGGAACTCCACTGGCCATGAATAATGAATGAGCTCTTCTCAGAACCCTCCTAACCCCCCTCACCAGCAGAGTCAGCTCTTCTAGAGGTGGCTTCTTGCCCCACCTCCAAGTCCATGAGGAAGGAGAGGGCACCTGGTGGTGATCTCCATCAGTCCCCACCCAAGGCTGGCCAGGCCCTGGGTGAAAACCACTCAGGAGGGGCTTTCTTGCCTGGTTGTGGACATCACATGCCAATCCTCACTCAGGGCTGGGGGTTTAACTCCAGCACTTCACCCCACCAGACTGAACTCTTTAGTTTTTGTTGGCTAGACCAAGTAGTTTAACTAAAACCTGACTTTAGGTTCCCTAATTCATGAGGTTTGCCTCCTTTAATTACTGACACATGAAACCTGAGGATGAAGACTGGGCGAAGTCACAAAGCACAGCAGACCAGGACCTAGCTATCTTGTACTAGAGATCCAACAAAGCCAGAGATGAATCATAATGTAAAACAAATGAGGCAATACAAAATTGCAGATCTTGGCAAAAAAATTGGCACACAGGCACATTTTCACAGCTTCACTGGGCTGCAGATAGACACCAGCCTAAAGTGAGTCGCTCTTCTCCACTAAAATACCAAGTCTGTACTTCACATTCCTCTATGTTGCCTTCCTCTCTTTGTTCCAAAGTCAAATTAGCTTTTTCTTTACCTTCCTACGTTACATTCGCCACTGAAAATTCAAGATATATGGGATCTCTGTGTGCTGAGTCTGTGTCTGTGCATACAGATATACATTATTATGGGAAATTTGAATTTTTCATCTTTATAACTCTGCAGGCATTAAAAGGAGATGTATGTTCCTCATGCCTTAATTTGCATGATTACTTGCAGTCTTACATTTTTCATTAAAATTTACTTCCAGATGATGGAACACTGGCTAATCACCAAGCTGCTTGTACTTTATAAATCACCTCAACCTATAACTGGGCTTTTAAAGCAGGTTTTAACCTCAATGCTGAAATTTGGCCAATCAACCCAGCTCTTACCTTTGTTAAGAGGAACAGCATGGCAAGGTCTTAGCTTTGCACCCATCCCAGAGAAAGGAAATCATCCAAAATTCAAGATACCCTGTGTGGCTGGGTACAGGAGGAGAGATGTTCCTCACCAGGACACTTAGGCATGCTCTGAGAAGGATTCTTTCAAGGCACTGCTCAAAGAGAGTCAGGGTGTGTTTATTCCAGGGGCTGTTTTTTAGGGGTGGCAGGGAAATCATTGAAGACAAACTTTCCCTTTCACCTGGATCCATAAAAGGGTTGAAGCTACACACAGGTAAGATGTTTGCTGTGACTCTGGCAGGTTGAGCAAGCACATCTGCAGGGATCTGAGCAAGCACAAATCTGCAGGGATCTGAGCAAGCACATCTGCAGGGTTCTATAAACTCCCTTCTGTAGGGGATTCATAGGTTTTTTGTAAATCTTCCCTCCTCCTCCAACAGCTAGTAATCCTCTTCCACTATGGATGGAAGCTTGACATCAGGGGGCTATAAAAGATGAATTTAAAAATAATCCCCCTCTGATCTGGTGTGAGGATGGCCTAGGCCTTACTCTTGGTGCAGAATTCAAACATTCACACACTCCCCTGAAGTTCCCTCATGTCTTGGTCCTGTATTTTTTTAATATCCTTCTTCTGTCTTCCAGTTTCAGGGCACATATCAACCTAAGAAGCAATGGAAGCAAGAAAAGAGTTGTTTAGGAAAATACCTTATATCAGAGCTTGCATGAAAGGACACTACTGCAGAAATAATTTTGTGCTAAGCAGATGCAGCTTAGGAATATGGCCTTATTATGAAGGATCAGAGTTATTACTTGCACAGTTTAACAGACACATTTATCTGGACCCTCTATTTTGCCTTTAATCTACCTCATGCTAGGAATTCACAAAAAGAGTGAGAGAGGGGGGGGAAATCCCTGTACATGTTCAGAGTTCATTATACATTCAAACTTCCTTTGCAAGTCTCTTTCACTGAATAATAAGTTGCCAAGCTTTCCCAGTGCTCCCTGGCTCTGAGGCCAGAATACAAATAGTTTCTCATTAATTATGGAAAAAAAAAAAAAAGGAAAAAGATTACAGCGACTCGAAAACTCCCAAATGACCTAGGATGGCTTTGAACATGGGAAGCTGCCTGAGGGGGGCTTTTTAAGCAGCATCTGTCACACAGATGGGTCCCTTCTCTGTCCTGAACCACTTTCATCCACCCATTGCTGTCTCCACAGCAAAGTCATGTGCCCAATGCTGGAAGAATAAAAAAGCCTAAGTTGTTTTCCAGGTAATCACCAAAAAATCATAGTACAATCTCAGATGCAAGTGGCAGGCAGACATCTCAAACTGAGCTTAGCTGACCTGCATAAGAAACATCTGAAGATCTGATTTCCAGGATTTGTAGTTGCCCCAGTCAGGCAGAGCAGTAGGATCCTCCTCCAGTTCTGGGGCTCTATAACAGTGGAGGGGTTGAGTTCACCTATGATCACCCAAATAATTGCTCACGTCTTCATTATCCATCAATCAGATTTGCTGTAGTGGTGTAAAAAGATTGAAATTGCTGTAATACTGCAGGATATCTCTGTTTCTACCTCCTTCGCTCTCTCTTTATTCCTGTCCATCATGTATCCTATTGGAATTGGTTTCCTGCACCAATACATTCATCAAATGGAAAATTGTTCCTTTCTGTCACTTCTGAATCTTATATTTTGCCTATTTTTTGTACCAAGAGAGGTGACATGTCAGAGATATATTTCCTTTCTGGGTAAACACAGTTTCATCTTGGCTAGTATTCCTATTTTACATTTCCAGTCTGGCAATGAAGACCTACAAAATCACTAGGGATCCATTAATGAGATGGTCCTTCTTGAGTGAAAACACCCTGTGTCCATTTCCGGGGCTGGAGCAGAGTCCTCCTGCCTTGAATAACACCCAGGAAACAGAGTAAAATGAGTTTCTTTTGAATCCCAGAGCAATTCTGGGGTTTGTCTGCTCAGACTGCAGCAGTGTTTGAGCCCTGAGGATTCACTCGGATGCTAATCAGCATCACTGAGCTTGCAGATCACATCTCAGCAAGCACCTGAAATGGCTCATTTAGGTTCAAATTAAACTGTCAGTCACAGAAGATGATTCAGAGGGAGGAAAATGTTAACCTGCAAACTGTATCTTCCAGAACTCCTGGTGCCTTGCAAGGGAACTAATCAGAGCAGGAGATCCTGAAGGAGCACCAGGGGCAGGGCAGTGGAGTCTTGCGTGGCAGGAGGTGCTGGGTCTGACAGTACCAGAGCAGAAGTCCCCACACCAGCCTTGAACTCATCAATAAATCCACACTCCCTCTGCCCATCATGTCCTTTGTTGCATGGTGGTAGAGCACGAAACTCAAGGCAGATGTTGGGTCAAACCATGGTCTGACAGAAAGCAAAGACAGCCTCCAACAGGCAGCGAGGAGCAGCAGTGTTACTCAGCACCCTCCTGCTTCTCCAGGCAACTCACTCATCTAACAGAGAGTTTCTTTTTCCAGACCTTCTCTGTGTCCCCCAGCATCTCATTTTGAGCTTTTATGTATGACAGGTTTTCCGAAGATGGATTTGAGCTATTCTTATTTTATCAAATTAAAGAAGACAGAAGATACAACACAAATTAACCAGCATTCCTCACAGAAGGCTAAAAGAAAATTCCTCTAGAAATGCATGAAAAATAAATGTATTAAGATGCTAAAATGGGATATCCAGGCACAAGATGTGTTGATTGACAAAGGGCTTTGGTTCTCTTCAGTACAACAAAACTTCTATTTTTGGGGGGATAAAATAGTCAAATATCACAGAATCATAGAATGGTTTGGGTTGAAAGGAACCTTAAAGATCATCTAGTTCCAACCCCCCTGCCATGGGCAGGGACACCTCCCACTAGACCAGGTTGCACAAGACTCCATCCAACCTAGCCTTGAACACGTCCAGTGATGGAGCATCTAAAGCCTCCCTGGGCAGTCACTTCCAGTGCCTCACCACCATCACAGTGAAGAACTTCTTCCTAATTTCTAATCTAAACCTCCCCTCTTCCAGCTTGAAGCCATTACTCCTCATCCTATCACTACGAGCCCTTGTAAAAAGGTCTCAACCCTCTCAGCCTGTCCTCACAGGACAGGTGTCCAGCCCTTTGATCATCTTCATGGCCCTCTTCTGGACCTGCTCCAACAGGCCCATGTCCTAATATCCCACAAACATCAACAATGCTAACTTAATCTTTTGTTGTTTCCTTCCTTTTTGTAGCTGACGCTCTTTCAGGCAGTGTCCTGGACATGTTCAACTACCTAGAGACACTGTTCTGTCAGGAACTAAGGAACAGAGATGGGCCAGTGCTGCCAACGTCAGCTGGAGATGGCATGGGTGACTAAAAAACACTCCACCAAAAAATTCTGGAAATCCACAACCCCTAAAATCAAGCAGGTACAGGGTATCTGGTGGAGAGGGATTTCTCCTCCCATTAAACAGGTCGCTGCACAGCAACATGTGGAAAAATGTAGATTATAAAGAATGAGGCATACAAAACCATGACTGTCATCTGTTGAGGAAGGCCCTGAGCCAGAGGAGGATGAATTGGATGCATCTGTCTTCAATATTAGGCAGACAGCATATTTATAAGTGCCAGCACCACGAGGGGCAGAGTCAAAAAGCCCAAGGTAAGGACACTCCGTGGGGGAAGTCAGTCCCAACAGCAGGATGGTAAGCACAGATGAATTTTCCTTTTCCCAGTTTTTAGAGAGAAGAGGGTAAGAAGAAATATGGATGAGGTCACTCCATTTTGGAGAGAAAGGGCAGGGCAGTGTTTAGTTTATAGAGAAAAGCCATGCCACACCATCTGTCCTAAGGAGAACATAGGAAATGGTCCTTAGAGCTTCCCATGACCAAGCTCATGGCAGCCTCTGGGAATGCTTTTCTCCAATGACTGCAAGGGAACCCACATTTCTCATTTTAAGAATCATTTGTCAAGCCTTGTGACACCTTTCAAGCACCTAAAGGAGGAAGTTTTGAACTTTTCAACATGTTTCACATCAAGGTTGGAAGGTGGAGAGGGACTAGATATTGCTGTGTGGCAGGAGAACAACTCATGACCTCCACACTCATTTGACAGCACCAATTACTTTATTTTTTTTTTACTCTCTGGAATGGTCCCACAGCAAATTGCTTCAGAATACCTGGCTAGTACATATTTTCTGGAAAACTTGTGAGTAAGTCTCATTTTTTAAAAGTCAGACAGACATTTTAGACTCTGACTTCCATTGAATATCAAAAAGACTCCTGAAGCACTTCAGCATATTTTAATGCTTAAGTTTAAAGCCATATTTTATGGCTTTAATTCTACCACTTAAATTCTTGGAGTTGTATCTTACTGTAGGAGCATGCACAGCAAGACCCAGTTGTTACAGAGGCAGTGAAGAATTATTCTGTATGGAAAAATGCCACAGAACTGGCTGCATGTGTTCAGACTCAGATGGTTTTTTAAAAAAATGCAAGTTGATTATCAATATCAAAGTATTACAACGATCATTAGGCATAGCAGGAAACACAAAAATCACAGCTTGAGTACAAAGAACCCATAAGGAGCAAACTATGTGCAGATAATATTATGACATTATTTAAACAGTGTAATACTGGAGTGAAAAACTGCAGCCACTGCCTTTTGACCTTTGTCATCCACTGCTCCATGCATAAAGGAATGGTTCAATAAGTGTTTATGAGTTAAATTTCACTTCCCCCTGGTTAGGGAAATCAAAATGCCACCAACTCACTGAGGTGTGCTTCCAGAGAGGTGTTTTCATAGAAAAAAACAATTAAACTTCCAAAGGAAAAGGCACTTCAGCTGTAGAAAAGCCATCTGGATTAGTTCCTATTTAGTGATGAACAAACTGTTGGCTCTGCTGTCACCTCACATCCCCAAGGTGCTGAGTGCCTTAACAGCACTTAATGCAGAAGTTATCTGAGTTTTAGTCTGTGTTTGGCTCAGTGAGGGCTAAGCTATGTGAGATGCCTTCAGGAGGTGCATCTGGCTTTCTCTAGCTGGCCACAGAGAGACTAGACAGGCAATTCAGGCCACGGTCCTGGAATGACAGGATATTAGCCCAGATTATAGCCACAAAATCTTCCTGTAAATTCATAATTGTTTCTGCTGTTGCACAATTTGACAGCTTTTTCCACCAATGCTGTGGGCCAGATCCTGTAGTGCTCTTCATCCCATCCCAGGGCAACCTGACTGATCACACACAGAATACTCTCATCTAGAGAGGGTTATGCAGAGCTGGCAGGAGCATGGATGTTTCAGCTCAGGGACTGAGCACACAGAGATAGGATTTTTAAATTATTTTTTTGTATTCTCAACCAGCTGAAATGAAGAAGAAATGGACAGGAAGGAAAAAAAAAAAAAAGCAGTCGAACCCATTTTGAATAATTTTATTTTGAAGGTCAATTTTCAATTCCAAACTCTGTTCTGAAAATGAAATAGCAAAACATTTTTTTTTTCTTTTAGCAAATCTGAGTGCAGCACTTTGCTAGTCAGATTTTTTTCAACATTTTTCAAGCCAAAGATATCTGCCAAATTTGACCAAGAGCCAGAGACAGCTTTAGTCTCTCTAAACTCTGTTTTCCAATAAATTTACTGCATAGTTTACTGAAATATTTGCAAGACCTAAAGCCACGAGTCTCTTTCCTGATGCTTGCAATAATTACAGTTTGTACAGAGGGTTACAAAAGCACTAAAAAAATTGTTTATGGAGATATAAATCAGCCGAAAATTCACTGAAGCTAATGGCTTGAGATAAATGAAAGAAAAAAAACCAGAATGAGTCTATGCTAATGCTCAGCACTCACTGATGAATGTTAACTTGCAAGCAATATGCTGTATCTCAGTGCTTCTTCAGGCAGAAAGAGTGAGCAGACCTTTTTGCTCCCACACTTCAATTTTCTCGAGGGCTAAAAAATTGCAATTTATCTCCAGAATAAACCTAACCTCTGGAAAAATAATTATCTCCTACTCACTTCTTTATAAAAGGTATTAGTGCTTCTTACTAGCTGTCATCTTCAGCCTGCTGAGCAATCAATAATTGTGGCTCTCTTTACACATTCAACAATAAGCATCTATAATAAATGGCAGTAGCAAAGGTTGCTATAATTTGAGAATTCCCCATAGAACTGGTTTTAAATATCATAATTCCATCTGCTCCCTCTCCTTATGCATTGCAGAGGAGTGTTTCTGTGGCTCACAGTGACGTGCTGGAATCCAAGCAATGTCTGTCTTGTTATTGATGAGAACGAGCAGGGAGAGGCAAAACATATTTCAATTCCTCTCTGAAATATTTTAATGAACACCAGTGCAGGCAATGGGAAGAGGCTGCCTCAGTGTTTTTAGAAAGGCATGAAAGGAAATAGAAATAGTGCCTAAATTAGGCAATTGCCCATGGAGGTTTTTCTAATTAATATCAGTGATTTGTTCTGAATCAGCTAACGAGTAATTGCTGCCAAGTCTGTAAAGCCAAAGGGATTCCTGATGGCTGAACAACACAGAGGTGATTTTAAACCTTGGTGAGATTGGAGTCATTCCTCCTCTCACTGAAATCAAATCCTTCCACAGAAAGAAGAGCACCCATTTGATGTTCAGGAGAAGACTCTGAGCTGCCTGGATTAATGATGTCCTTCTATTCAGTTTATCAGAGAGGACCGACTGGATGGACTTGCTCTGAAGAAGATATCTGATGGTGAATGGCATTTTATGCCATCAGAGGTCTCCTGATGCCAGCAAGTGAAAACAGACAAGTTCAACCAAAAATCACACACTACAGGGTAATTAACAGTGATTATTTTTCAGGAAAAAAAAAAATGCATGTCACTATTTTTGACTTGTGTCCAGTGCCACTTATTTCCTACTTTGCTCCAAGGAAGACCTTCAGACACCAGTCTCACACTGCCCTGGGTGGGATTTGGCCACAGAGAGCTTCCTCCAAACCATGGAGGAAGGGTTTGTGCATTTGCCCTAAAATCACCACACATTCCCTATTTTTCATGTCAGATGGAGCTGATTCTAAATTAAACTTCTGAAGATTTCTGTTCTGAGGGAGGGGAGGAAGAAAGCTTGTCTGCACCATCAGAGAGGGGTACAGACAAAGGTAACTGGCTGGTGTGGCCCCAGAAATGGTGAAGCTGCATTGAAATCCATCTGCTCCTACAAAAATTCTACTTAAATTGTGTCTCTCTGCAGTGAGAGCATGGTCCTGGGAGAGAGACAGTGGAAGAAGTCATATGCTTTGCAGGCAAGCCTTAGGTAAAGCAGTAAAAAAGTCATTTAAAACATCTAGAAAATGACATAATGGTGGAAACGGGCATTTTCTCTCTGAACAATGCAACTTTTTTTATAGCAATAAGGAAAAAGACTTTGCTGTACATTTTAAGCATGCATGAAGAGTGATGCACCTGGCAGGTAAGGGCCTTTTTATTATCTATTAAGGTAATATGTTTGGATCATAAAATGAAGCTAAAGAGTAACAGGATGAGGATCAAAATAAGAGTTCAATGGTGGAAACGGGCATTTTCTCTCTGAACAATGCAACTTTTTTTATAGCAATAAGGAAAAAGACTTTGCTGTACATTTTAAGCATGCATGAAGAGTGATGCACCTGGCAGGTAAGTAACAGGATGAGGATCAAAGTAAGAGTTCTTCCACCTGAGTTACTTGCACATTACTTGACATTTCATTGCCATGGAGCCAATAGAATAACACCTACATAGAAACAGGGTGGTGGGGTCAGAACATCTGACTGGCACAAAGAGGACCAAATGTGCTCCTGGGGGTCATCCAAGCCTCAATCAAAATTTGTTAACAAGAGCTGAAACCCTCAGTATTGTCTTCTTATAACAACTAAAATTTTTATATTCAGAAGTCCCTACTGCTTTAGCTGTGCCTGCAGTAAAGACAGGGTAAGAAATTGAAAAGACATATTTTGCTCACACAGTTAAAGTTGAATACATTTACACTTTCAGAATTAAACACTTCTCATTTCTCACCTAAGTTTTAGCATGTTTTAAGTAGTGAATTTATGGCTGTGAGGTTGCCTTCATTAAGAATTACTGGGATTCAGAAGGAAAGCTCTCTATCCAGCTAGGGCCATGAATAATGTGTGCATGTACTCTTACATATACCTACATGTGCTGTTGTCATTTTTGGACGTTTTGAGATTTATGAAATGTAAAATGCAATCCTCAGATGCTGGCAATTCTCACGACGAATAAAATTCAAGAATGAAAAATGTATGTGAATGTTAAAGAACAGAAAGATGTTATGTTCCTTGAGGACAAATAGGTCAATCCCCTCTTAGTACATTTTAGGAACTCAGCATCCTTATAAATTGCCTCTTTTCTCCTGAGAAGAAGGGAGAACACACACAATCACAAGAATTCTGTAAGGAAGAATATCTGAAAAACACCCTGAAATAAGATTTTCCCAACATCTATGGTAGTCAGTAACTGCCCATTGCTTCATCATCCTTTTGGGGAGCTGGAGTGATACCACGGGTCTGATTGTGCATGCTGCAAATGGCTTGTTTGCCTCAATTCTTGTTCTTAATATAAATGTTGTATAACTACAAATAGCAGGTGTTAACAGAATGAAAGATTGCTTTAGTGGGGGCTAAGATGCAGGATTCACTGAAAGCTGGTTAAAAAAAGAACAGCTCAAAAAGCTTGTTTAGGGGAAAGAAGAACAGAACAGGTAGAGACACTTAGTTAAGCTGTTGGCATCAGAGTCAGTTCAAAGCATGGCTCTTCCACAGACAATCTATAACCTCAGACTAATTAATTTCTATGTATATTACATCTAGGTGAATTTTTAAACCTACTGCTGGCTGCCTAGACATGTATGAACACAGTAGTTTTCAAACTGTGAAGCAGTTAGGAACCATTTTTACCTTCCACCCAGTCTGCCTTGGACACACACACACAAAATCCCCCAAAAGCACTCAGATTCCCAGCTCCTGATGAGGTCTAAGTATCTGCAAGGCTGAGGCTTGAGATTTCAATCATCTAAAGGCATAATGTGGATGTTATTTCACCAATATACACTTAGGATCCAGCTCTTGGCCAAGGATGCTACCAGAACATGAACAAACCACAACAGGATGGGATTTGTTTCTTTTCTAGATTTCATCTCTCTGTGCTAGTATGCAGAAAGAGACTATGACTCAGTCTGTAGAGGCTGGATGCTATGGGAGAATCAGCTGGGAAATACCAAGGATGGTACCCAAGGGGAAGGCAGGCTGGGCTAAATCAGAGTCACACATCTCAACTATTCTTGGTCAAACTGCAATGTCTGACAGGAGAAATGTAATGAAACCATTTTTGCCTCTTTAAACCAACAACTTACAAACTTCTTTTTACAGGAGCTTTCAAATTTCCTTGGAAAAACAGCCAAGAGCTGTAAACATAATATATTTTCAGCAATTTTTGGTGAGGACATCAATTAAGGCAGGACAGTGTTATAATATTTATCTATAAAGCCTAACACAAACATAATTCCATTTAATAACAGTTTATGTTCAAACACATATCCTTGGTAGTAAATAGAGATGTTTTCTTCAAAGATATATCTTATATAAGTCCCATGCATAGCACCAGGTAATAGGCTGAACTTTGGGTCCAATATTCAATCTTTGGGTTGCTAAAGTTAAATGGATGAAGTAAAAACATAATTTTTGAGTAGCCACTTAAACTCATGGGCAATTAAAACACTCAGTTTTCCATATGTAGCAGAAGCTGAAGCATGGCAGTTTTTGCAAGTGGGAGAAAGTTAAATATCAAAGTTGAATGAACAAATGCTCTAAGTGATGCTCCTCCTCCCACCTCCTATCTCTCAGCCCTTCATTCTGAGTACAATCTCAGATCCTCCAGCATTGGCATCTCCTCACATCCTCCTCAAATCCCTAATCCTATAATATCATGGATTTCCCATCTAGCCAACATCTTTAATCAGCCCTCTGAAATTACCGTAAGGACTTCTAAAATAGGAAGAGGTTAAATGCAACTGTCTAACACTAGATACCTTCTTCCCAATAGGCCAAGACTTCCTGAAATAGCTGCACCCTCCAAGGAAAGCAAGTGATAGGCTGGAAAGCCATAAACAGAATTTTCCACTCCAGCTCCTGGCCTGTGAGCTCTCTAAATCAATGATGCTTGCTAATCTGGCCATATCAATGTTTCATATTCTTAGCAAAACCTATCACCCTTTAAGCCTCCAAATAGCTTGACCCAGTTAAGTGGAATCATTCTAAAGAGGATTTCAATGTTTCTTTAAATATGCTGGATTTTTTTTTCTTAACTGGTCCAGTATTTTATGGAAGAGGGGCAGAATACTTGTTTATTAGCAAGTAGACTCCCATGTTAGTCTCTCTTTGTGAATAAAGGATCTCTCTCTGGAGCTATTAATATCTTGTATTTGCCCAGACACACTGTGCTGAAAGAAACCTTTGAGAAGAATGTGTTGGGGTTTTTTTAAATGATTAAAAAAATATGTTAAGGGATGCTTTACTCTGCAGATTCCTCTGTGAGCTGCTAAGGTGTATTTAAGTTGTACTTTTCATAATGGACTGGGAGCTTTAGCAGCAGATAAATCATGGACAGCTTCATGTAGAGGATATCCTTTATAGTTACCAGTTTGAAGCACTGCTATTTTAATTTCTTCAAAAGCATGAAAATAGTCAGAAACCATCCAAAGTAAAAATAAAAAGATTGGTTTACGACCAGACCCTCAAGGTTGGTATAATAGAGCCTAGGAAAATCACAGAGGTGACTGGAGGACATTCTCCACAGGTCTGAGCTCTGGCACTTGGGAGATTGTTTCTTTAATAATAAAGAAATAAAATAATTCTAAAAAAAATATTAATTCCTAGTTCATGCTTAGGGGACGAGTGGACAGCAGCTCTGGTCCAGCACTGAGACTTCCCAAGGAAACAGAGCAGAGACCCAGAAGAGCAGCTAACATGAGCTCCAGGTTGTGCAAGCATTGGTCTTGCACTGAAAGAAGAAGACTTGAGTAGAAATGGAGGTAAGAGAGCACTCGAGGACTGTGTGGGGTCTCTGTCTTGTAACACATGGCAAAAGGAGAGTGGCACACTGCAGAGCTGAGCTCAGCCCAGCAGCATCCTTCTTATTGTCCAAAAGTCACGTTGTTTGGCCAGCAAACTTTCCAACCAGCAGACTATAGAGACTTGTAAATGTAGCAGAGAGGTAATCTTTAATCCAATTAATGTAGTGCCAGCCCTGCCTGTGTACACAGTT
This sequence comes from Merops nubicus, assembly GCF_000691845.1. Lineage (NCBI taxonomy): Eukaryota > Metazoa > Chordata > Aves > Coraciiformes > Meropidae > Merops > Merops nubicus. The sequence continues at coordinate 6,729 of NW_008586110.1, read as the reverse complement.
CAGAATTTTATACCTGAGGTGGAAATAAAAGATTCCACCCTCCTGTTTTAACACTAAGGCTCAATTTCTTGTGCTGCCAGGGGACTCGATTTGTAAGGAGGCGAGGTCACAATGAAGGGTGTGGGTGTATTGCTCCGAGCCAGCCTCAAACACACTAACCTCCAGGGCATAAAAATGAGAAGCCTTGACAAAAGAGACTGAAATAGAAGGAGCAGATTGCAGTTGAATTCCACTTTACCTCTACAAATGCAAAGAAATGTCACTACTGTTCAAAAATGAAGAAAATAATATCCAGGTGAGGATCTACATATTTCTTACCTGACAGTTTTTTACTCTTAGTAACCCTCTTATGCTTGCCCTTAATTAATGTAAAATACTATGCAGGCAGATGCAGGCAGACCCCACAAAAGGTCTGGGTTCAATTCTCAGGTGTCACTAATAAACACCAGCCTGGGGTCCCACCCTGAGCCCTCTGGATGCTGGTTGAGGTGCAGTCCCCACTTGTAGACAGTAAACCAAATGACTGAACAAAACAATGCTTTACTGAGGGAAGAAAAGACCAACACGATGCCAAGCAGGCAAATACATGACAACCATCAAGCATTTTCTGGAGTACAATGGTACTTCTTTAAAGCCTTCCTCTCATTACAGCATGAGGTGTCCATGGCCAACACCAACAAGAATCTCCAGTAGCTCATCCCACCTTTTCCTGGCTTCTGTGCTGAAAAAGCCCCACAGAGAGAAGACACAGCGTGTTCTACCCAGTAAGTTTAAGTCCTGTTTACCCTAAGGCAGCAAACTAGAGCCTTATCCAGGTTCCCCACAGCCTGGTCTCACTTCTGCATAGCTAGTTCTCCAAACCTTCACATGTTGCTTTACTACATCTGTCTCTCGTGATTCAGCTCGGCTCCTTTTTGAAGAAGAAACACTTCCCAAATATGACAAAAGAAATCCTACAAACTGAGTACATCCTGGCATCTTCCCCTGAGGTCCTTCTCTTGGACAAGTCAAAATCCTCCTGCTGAGGATTTTTCAGGTCTGGTCTCATTCCTCAGGACTATGCTGGCCCAGTGTGCCCTGGCTCAGGATTGCTGCACAGTGTGTGCTCTGAGCTTCTCTTCCTCACCTGTCCAGCTGTGGTTTCTCATCTATAGTTTATGGGTGTTTACTGCAGAACTGACTTTTAACTACTCCTTTAAATGCTCTTCATAATTTGATGACCTTTGCCAACTCCTCCCTTTAAAGATTCCTTGAAATCTTCATTGTTTTCTGTCCCCTGAGTGCTGTGTTTGTGGTGCTTAACTTGAAACCATCTTCCAGTCAGACCACATGGACCCATTGCTTCTTGTCAGACACAATGAGGAGACTCTGAAACTTTGTTAATTTTCCCCCAGAAAAGTCCACTCAAAGACAGCCTCTTTCCCTTCCTTACCTCAGACTACTCTGGCCAAAGAGTGACATGGATAATCCAGACAGAGCTGTGGCTCCAAGGTCACTTGGAGAGGTGGCTGTCTGGGCAGAGAAACATTTGTAGGGTCTTTTATAGTCTCCAACACAAAGCAGGATAGCTGCAGTAGGGAGACAGCTTCATTACCCTGCTCCACTCACGAGGCTTTCCTGCAGACCTTTAGAAAATACTCCAGATGCCTTTTGTCTCTTGGGATGCTCAGTCGCAGCAAGGCACATTAGTCAATGATTTAGAAATGCACTGATTTCTTTTCAAGACAACCCCCAAAATGACCTTTACTTTTAATGTTTCAGTTTGTCATGTGCAACAGCAGCAAATTATTTCCTCTCACTGCACAATGGTCCTTCACTCTCTTAACTTGCCCTTTATGCCTTCTTTTACCTCATTCTGGCAATGCTGGGGGAAGTGCTGATAAAGATATACTGACAAGCTGTCAGATTTTTAATTCATGCTTAAAAGTGGGAAGTGGAGGCTGGAAGTATTATTTCCACACACAGAAAGTATAGAATTGAAATAAACCCATGCTGAGACACCCTCCACCAGAAAAGATCCAAAGAGGGATTATTTTCAGCCAAATATCAGGCTTGACTTTCAGCTTGACAAACTGCAGATGCCTTTCCCCTCCAGAATCAGTTTCTCTGTATCACTTGCCCAAGGATGTGCACTTCTCAGTGTTCAAAGTACCCTCACATCACTGCTGGGGAGCCTGCCAAGCCTCTGCCCACTGTCTCCTCAGAAACACGAGTAGACCCAGGGTGCAAAGGAGCTGTCTCTGCCTCCTGAAATCAGCAGAATTATTTCCAAATGTTGTCACACCATTCTTCTGCTTTTCCAAGCAGAATTGTTCCTCTGGCAGCCACACGCCTCTCTGACGGGCAGATGTCCTGAGGATGAAGATCAAGAAGCGGTATCTGAGAAGCCCAAGTTCCTCCAGATTTGCAGCCTGCTTCTCTTTCACCATCTCACCACAAGCCAGCACAGCCAAGGCAGCTACCCAAGTCCTCCCCACCAGCCCCAAGACTGCAAGGACTCTGGTTAATCCAGAGTTATTCACGTGCCAACTGCAAAGCTACAGTCAAAATAAAGTATAAAGCTGAGAACTTCCTCATTTTTTTTCTTAGTAACACTAATTTGAGTTTCTCATCCTCACCCAGGTGCTGTTTTTCACAATGCTTGAAAGAAATGCTTGGTTAAACTAGAAAATGCTCTTTCAAACTTGGTTTCTTTGTATTCCAAAATGATTGGAAGGAAGACTGACAGATGTGGACAGATGATCACATAACCTTAAAAGGCTGAATTTGCTTATGGACTCAACTGAAATACCACTTTCACTCTGGAACCTTAAAATCTGAGCTTGGAGGAGGTGAACGTTAAATATGAACCAGCTTTCTTGTGCCCCTCTTCCCTCTGGAGCTTTACCCCATGGTACTCTACCAAGCAGACCCCTGAGAAGCCAAAGTCTGGTCTCCTGAAGTCCAGGGTAGTGAGCTTGCTGTGCACCCTCCTTGCTGCCCTAAGGATCTTGAACTCCACAATTCCATGGTCACTGCAGCCAAGGCTGCCACTGAACTTCATGTTCCTCACCAGCCCCTTGTCAGTGAGAATGAGGTCCAGCATAGCACCTCTCCTTACAATGTATCAGGGAAGCTCTTGATGCATGTGGTCCTGCCTCTGTATGCAGGGGTGAGTGACAGGACAGAGAGTGGTCACTGCCATTCTTATTTTCCATTGATTCCAGATTCCAAATGTTGCTGCTTAGCTTCTTTTTCCCCAGTCCTGCATTTCTATCAGCTCCTCTCTGGCTTTTTTTCTGTTCCTGGATCTATGTCATCCTTGGCTATCAAAAAATGTGTCCTGTCCTCATTTTCATGCTTCTCTGTTGCACATCCCATATCAGGGTGCAGCAGAAAACAGTATTAAAAGATTAAGGAAGCATCCAGTCTTCTTCCCCATAAGACATAGCTTCTCCTTTGGTCTGTTTTTCTTCATGCTTATTATCAAAAGATCACTCACCTGGTGGGATAACCTGGACCTGTCATCAAATCTCCTCTTCAGACCTGGCTGCACTGAAATCTTTCCTCTAGTCACATACTACACAACTGAAATGTTTCAGTTTTACCCTTGTTGCTGGGCTTAGAGGACACAACATTCAGCAGCCCAGCCTACGTGACCTAGTGCATCCTCTCTCAGCAAACTAGGAGATCAAAAGCATTAACATTTTCATGCAGAGCCTAGAGCATTTTTTGCCATAAGTACTGTGGAAAGCTGGTTTGAAGTTTATGCCCCAAGCAAGAGGCTGCTTCTTGAAATACGACATCTCTGATGTAATTAATGTGAGCATTGTGTGAACAAAACCACAGAAAGAAAACTGGGAAAGCATCTTCAGCTTCAGTAGGAGCAGGACTGAACTCTGCCTGTGCAGCACTCGGCGCAGGAGGAGACAGTAGCTTATGTCTTGCAAAAAAGACCCACTACAAAATCTTATATCACTTTCATTCGTGGACCACTGGAGCAGAACTAGGTGGGGAATATGTCAAATCCAAGAGAAAAGAAGCCATGCTGTAAAGTGATCTCTGAACTAACAAAGCATGAGAAATGTGTGTGCAGAAGTGCAAGGCAAAGGAGAGATTGTCACGTGGCTGTGAGATCAGTCACTGCATTCTTGCACTGGAGAAGTTAAATCTTCACTGACCATCTCTGCCTTCAAACACCAGTTCAGAAAACACCCTTCCAAAGCCAGGCAAGTTCATAGAGTATGTACAACTCTGCCTCAACCACCAGCCTCTACTGCTTGGATCGAATGAAGACAACTGTGCTGCTTCTTATTCATATGTTGGTTTTTGTTTTTCCCAATTTTAGCTCTGCTAAGTAGTCATCTGGGAAGAGCTTATGTTGCTATAGAAGTGCCTAACACCTAGGAGTGCCTGAGCTGCAATGGTAATTACTTTTTCTGGCATTGTTGTCTTGAATAAGGCTTTTCTATTTTTTTTTTCCCCTGGTAGGTTATTATATTCTGTATACTGCTGCAATTACTGAGCTGTTCAGCCTTGAATGGTAGACTATTAGATCCAAATTCTATTCAGCTTACAGATGACTTAAATCACTGGGTTTTAAAGTTGCCATTTGTTCGCAGGATTAAGTTGTCATTGGAAATTGAAAGTCAGTGTGGTTTTGGGTTTATGCAATTTGGAGTAAGGAGCTGTGGTGATGCAGGACACCCCTCCTCCCACCTTGGGCCACACTGTGATGTCAGCACCAGCCACCGAGTTCTTGATTAATTACAAAGGGCAACGAGCTGGGACAAGGTGGCACTTTCTGCTCTTGCTGAAGGAGGCAGCATGCTGAAACAAGGAGGTTCCTTCCTTGTGCAGTGAGTTGGGATGATTAGGCACTCCCTAACCACACCTAAAATTCCCCATTGCCTGGGAAACGTGCCCAAAGCTCCTCCTGCCTGGGTCATAGGCCTCCCTGAAGAGTGCCAGAACTGCCTGGCAAGAATAATGGCCACAATGAAGAAGTACTGACCAAAGTCAATCACCTTGAGACCCTATAAACATGGTCCTAAGTGAGGCCCTTTGAACTCCCTGAGACTGCTGTGGGCTGCAACTTGGTACCTCCCCCTGAGTTGGGATTCTCTCAGGGCAGACTGACTGTCAGCAAATAAATGCTGACAAAACAGAAAGAGCCCAAGATCATCCACTGGTAAAAGCCAACAAAAGGAAAGACCATCTGCCTGCAAAGGCTGGCAAAGGGAAAGGTGAGTATATTATTATTCACTATAACTAGATTTCATAAAATCCTGAAGGCCATCAGCTACCAGAAATTTACTCCAATCTGCACAAAAGGAAATATCTTAATCATAAGTTAACCTCTATACCTGTGTGTTGGTGCATGATTAGAGGATTTTACTGCATTGTTATCTAAATCACCACATTGATTATAAATTATTATTGACTAAGTATTGCTAGAAAATCATACAGCCTGATTTTATGATCTACTGAAACAGTGTTAAGGAATTTTAAATTGCTGCTACCTTAAACTTATATAGGACCCATAATGTCATGTTACATCACTGCCACTGAAATCCCTGCGCCCAGATTCTCTCAGACATAAACCATTGAGCAAGTCTGGGATGAAGAGTGGATCTAGCTGCACCCAGACTCCTCACTGAGGAGTTTAGAGAGCAAGGGGTTCATTCTGAACCCTGTGACTCAAAGGGATGGCCTCTCCTCCCCCTTCCATTCCTGATCTCTGTGTAAAATCACTCTAGTCCTATTCCCAGATGGTTTTCCTTTGCATAGTTCTCTCATGTAGTAAGTAAGAGTGAACCTTGCCTTCTGGTGCTTTTACAAATTCATACTAAATATTGCTTTTGCTAGTATCATTGACAGTGATCTTTTACGTGACCTAAAACACTCTTCCACAGCACATTGACAGTCAGCAGGATCCTATATAGGATTTCATGACAAGTGACTGAAGTGTAAACAGTCATCCACAAAAAAAATTGGCATAATCAGCAGGATGGCAAGTAGTGTCACTGATTGGTTACAAAAACATGGCATTAATCCAAACCCCAGTTTTCCAGGAGAATGGATCCTTGATAATTGGTGTGATTGGAAAGCAGTAGAAAAGCAGCTGGAAGCTGCAACTGGTTTGACTAAGGATGGAAAAAAATAAAGGCATAATTTGTAAAATGCTAGGAACGTGTTTAGAAGCAGCATAACAAGAAAAGAAAGGAATTAATGGAAAGGTGAAAGAAATGCAAGATGAAACAGAGGCACATAAAACTACTGAACTGGGGCTGTCTTTGAAAACAGAACAGCTGCAAGAAAACAGCTTAAGGAAGCTCACTCAAAAGTAGAGAAGTTAGGAGAACGTGTTGAAATGATGTTAATGCAAGCTCCCAAACCCCTCCACACAGCTCAAATGAGCAAACTAATAGTGTCCCCTGAATATTGGGATGGTAACATTTGGAAGGATTCAGATAATGAGCTCAGAGAAGGACAACCTCCCCCCAGCACGTCTGAGCTTTCTCAGTGCACCCACAGACCAATTATTAAACCAGAAGGAACTATGGGGTGGAATGGGAGACTGCCCTCAAAAACCAAAACCATCTGATCCAACCCAAATGGCCAATTTGCAGCCTGGAGAAACTGAAACAGAGTGTTGTGGTGTGTGAGCTTATTCAGGAGGGACAAAATTTTACTAAATGGGGATGAGTCAAATGGGTACTGGGGACTGGGTGTCTTTCTAAATGCTGG
>NW_008586109.1:49247-124569 GCF_000691845.1 Merops nubicus | reverse complement strand
CACTGGAACAGTACAACAACAAACATTTGTACCCAAGGTTTTCCAGACCTGATGTCTTGAATGCCAGCTTTAAAAAAAAAGAGTACTCATGAGCAAACCTGAAATGTTTATTTTATAAATCAGTGGGACTGGAAATTGCTGCCAGCCAATATTCAGTTATGCTGAAGAGAAAGATGCAGGGTGAAAAAAATGCATCATCTGGTAGTGAGGTAGCTTGTTTAAAATTTTGTGCTGATGGTGAGTGCTCAAGGACAGATCTGTTTTCATTTCAGCAGAAGAAATGGGGGGGAAAAAAAGAAATAAAAAAAAAAAAAAAAAAAGTCTGGTAAACCTCAGTTCCACAGGGCAAGCAGGGCAAGCTTTAATAAATTAAGGGAAGTAGTTAGAGAGATCAGCTACACATAGGAACAGTGAGCCATAAATATTTAGAAAGTCTTCAAATCTAAGATATCTGCCTCTGTATCCAAAGGAAGGCAAAAACATTTCTGCAAAGGAGCTGCTAACACATTTGAAGGAATAACCACACTGGAAAAAAATATACAGAAAAGCAGAGCACCTATAGGGAATGGTAAACAGTCTTTATGTTTTTATCTAGAGACATAAAATGTTGCTAGGAGCCAAGCTGAACTCATGCAGATAAAGAATGTTAAAACAACAAATTGCTCTTCCTCAATATGAATTTGAAGAAGAAAGAAATAAATGCGATATCCATGGAGTACTTCAAAAGGGAAGTATTTCCAAAAGTCCACAGTAAAATCAAAGGGAAAAAAAAAAAAAAAATCAAAAACCCCCTTCATCTCATTTTTCAGTAATGAGTTGATGTTGACATGAGTGCTAAAGACATATGGACAATGCAAAGGACAATGAAATAAATTTTTCTGTAATTAAGGCAGAACTAAAACTAAGAGATGAAATAAACAAAAATAATGGAAAAAATAATGCCAACTGTGAAATGGAATATGCATGCATTTTCTATAAATATTTTTCTGTATATTCAGTTCAAAATTAGTGAAAGTGTGGCTTCATCACTGCAGCTTACTTACGAAGTTTTCTCCATTCAGACAACCTCTTTGTCACAAAAGTATGCAATCTTCATAGTTAAAATCTGGGTTTATGAGAATAACCTTGCTTGCATAACATATAAATAAGCAAAAACAGACATTAGAAATGTTATGGAAATATATTTTTATGAATGCTTTTGCTCAGTCCATGACAGGATTTAGATTATATTTTATCCTACATTTTCTGTGATCATCTGTACGGTTATTGCTGGGCTTTCTATTTCTTCATCTTGAATGTCTGGAATATTTTATCCAAGCAAACACGTGTATTCATGTATGAATGAGCCTATTTGCATGTGAATCAACATATTTATACACAAACAAGATTTTTTTAAGCTGAAAGTGCTTACTCAGCTGATCTATACACACACGCTGCAGAAAACTGTAAAAATAAAATTGAATGTAAAACCTGTTAGGAAACAAATAAATCTGGCCTATTTACTTCTTTCCTTTCTAAACAGGCAAAATTCTAGCTTCCCATTTTTCTTTAAAATAAAGCATCAGGAGACCACACACACAGTGAGATTCTTTTTTCACCTCCCCTCTCTCTACTGCAGGGATGAATTCTGCAAGTGCTCAATACTCAAAACTCCAGTTAAAGCCATTAAAATCTGCAGGTGCTCAGCACTCTTTAGAGGCTGATCTTTTGAAGAATCACTCAAAAAATGTGCACTCCTTTCTCCTGGCATTTACAAAGCTAACCTCACCTACCTGTCATTGTCACTGTAGTAATGCAACCCATAAATGCTACTTCTCTTGTTCTGCTAGCCAGAGTTTGGCCTTGAGTCTCTCCCAATATGAGTCTGTCTTTCGTCTTTCTCTTCTTGAGAGACTGAGAGTACAAACCTTTCATTTTCATTAATATTGTTAAAATAATGAATTTTACATATATCACCTCTCTATTAAGTATTAAATATTATGTAGGTCTAATTTGATTCTCATCATTAAAGTAAAAAATTGAGTTTAAATCTTTCCCCAACAGAAATGTTTTTTAGTAAGTTTCTGGTTTTGATACTTTATAGTAATGTGCATTATTTCCAGGCCCATAAATTTTAATTATAACTCAGTGTAATATGTGTAATGGTTTTAATTCCTTTGCATATAAAAATATGTGAATCACCATACTAACAGTTTACAGAAATGTCCAGTGTCTGATATTTGAACCTGGTCAGTGGATGAAGAATAAAGAAGAATTTAAAAATAGATGAGGGAGGGAAGGAGGAAAGCAGGCAGACAGGCAGGCAGGCAGGAAGGAAGAAAGGAAGCAAGGAAGGAGAAAAAAAAATTATGTGTAACAAATTTTAAAAATATTTTCTGGGCTAAGCAGTTCATTGAATGCTCTTGGCTCAAATATATTTGTAAATACTATTCATTCAACAATAGGCAAGAAAAGGATGCATAAAATTAAATAATTTATGAATGAAAGGAAACACCAGCTCTGTTTTAAAATAGTTTGATCCATCTGTTAACTATGTTTAATTTAAAACCTTTCAATTCCAAGTAAGAAAAATGCCATATACAGAATTTGGTTATTCTACCCTTTTTCTAAGTTCAGCCTGGAAAATGGAGAAAAGGAAACTTTCCTTCTGTCCACGGCATACAAGGAGTCTTCTGAAAGAAAAAAAAAAGGGGGGGAGAATAAAACCTTATTTTAATTATGCTTCATTTTGAAGACTTTTCTTCATTGTCAAAAGTTTTCATATGACATCATACCAATTACTATTTCTAAAAAAGAATGATGTCCAACTTCTATACCACTTGTTCATCCTTCTTTTCGCCCTAGGGGAAAATCACAGAGCCACCCAGTAACCTGGTATAAATGGCAAACCTTTCTCCACGTTGCTCAGTGCTAGGAGGTCACTAGTGATGGAGGGTGGTGTTGTAGCAGGCAGAGCCCGCCCTAGGCAGGGATGGGCGTTGGGAAGATGTGCGTTGTACCGGAGAGCTCAGGCCGCCCGCGAGGGGCGCTGTGGGCGGGGATTAACACAGAGAACCCATCGCAATGACGCGATAAACGCCACGTGCTGCATCCTCCACACGGCAGCCTGTGTCTCCATGGCCCTCAGCGGCAGAGGTTGAGTGGCCACGATCCCGGGTCCGACTGCTGGCGACAACAGGGTGGGATTAAGATAAATATATCCAGTGTTCAATCAATTTAGTGGGCCCAGTTCCCATTTAAACAGAGACCCTTTACAACACTGTGCAGGGTAAGAGGCTTTAAATTACATACATCTGCAATCACATTAAGGCCTTTTATATAAATGAGAATCATCTGATCTGAACCTCTTGAGTAGCTGCACTAGAGCACTGGATCAGGCAAATATACCTATTAGTAACCAGAAGTATTAAACATCCTCTTCTGAGCGTTACAGTTTCAGAGGATGAATCGTGATCTTCTTCTTAAGAAAATAAGGAAAAGAATTGTGTGTGCTGTGTCATTTGCACGTTGTTCTTATCTGATCTCCTAGTGGCAATTTCTCAAGACTTCCATGAATGGACAGGACAGCATAGATATCCTGTTCCCTTACATGGCTGACTAGGACACTGTAGCTTGCTTGTTGCTTACTCGCTCACAGTCACTTTCTAGCAGGGAAAAAAAATCCTTATTCGTTTCAGTTTTTGCAATCCCAGTGAAAAACAAAATGTGTAACAACATGATGTATTTGGCCTGCTCCCGTTAAAATTAAATACAGCCTTTTCAATTTTCATTTCCGACAGAAGATATGTGACAAATGACATAGTAATTTTCTTATTCCTTCATGTTCATAAAACATTGATAATATGATTTTTACCTTCCCTTTGTTCTCAATTAAATGAAATGTTCCAATACAATTAATGTGTTCTTGCAATTTAGCTTTTCTTTAGAGGTTTCTCTTCTCTCTGATTAACAGCATTTTCTCTCCATTCTGAGAACCCCCAACTGCTATTCAGAATGTTTCATTATGCCTGGCAGCTATCAATACAATTGTGAACCAATATCATTTTAATTGTTTCACTAATAACTTGTTTTAAATGATTCAACAGTCATCAGGAAAGATAAGTGCTCTTGTACCCTGAAGGCTTGTAGGGATGATGGTATGAGGCAATGTAACAGAGTGCTGTATCAGAATAATGAAACCATATGCATAAGATAATGACAAAGCACTTGTGCTGCTCTAAAGATAAATAAAAACAGTAGATATTCTTTTCACTGTAATATAACATCCATTCCTATCTCTCATTTCAATCATTAAGCTTTCCAAACAGAATACTACACAAATACACATATGCAACATGTCTCACAATAATAACTGCGTGCTCCCATCTATCCAGGCAGATGGTGAATGACAGAGTTAACGAGCTTTACAAATACTCTTATTAATTAACAAAAATTGTTACTTTCTCATTTGAGAGGGTTTTATAAATTAGACTTAATTACACTAGATAATTGCAACTGCCAGCTACTGTGCAACTTGATCATGTTCTGTTCTTTCAATGGCAAATCAACAATTGCAACCCTTGCCTATTTGTGTAGATGAATTTAATAAGCAAACAGCCCTATTATGTTAATGGTTTACTGGCATTCATGGGTTTGGCAGGAGAAATGTGCTGGGGGAGGACTTGCTAATGGCAGCACATAATCATATTAATTAAAATATAACTGCCATTTAAAGATTTGTAGTGTAGAATTAGAGCATGTTAGGAACTGAGAAAATCAAGCTAGAGTGCATATTAGCACCATTACTCTGTGCTCCCTGCACAGCAGTCCACAACCTCATGTGTCATAAATGTAATTTATGAGTGCTGTTTTCTTTGAAATATATGGTTTTAGTTCACTCATTAGAATGTAAAAATTTGAAATGTCTGCTTCAGAAGGTTCAAAATAAATTCTCTTAGAGATGAGACCCATGATCTGGTTTTAACAAATCCCTCAACAATTTTTTTTTATTACTTCTATAATTTCTTATAGTAAAACCAAGCATTCGGTCCTTTGAAAATGGATTCCATGTTTTATTGCAAATGTTAGTCACACTACCACTATAAATTCTATATGATTAAGCATTTTATAATTCAGTATAATTTTTATGGGGTCTTTAATAAATACAGCCCTTTTTTTCATTTGACTTTGAAAAAAACTGGTACAAAAATTTTTCCACATTGTATTTTGTCATGTAGAAAGGCAGTGTAAAAAAAAGTTTTTGAAAGCCTTGGTTTTTTTCTGCTTTCCTGGTTTCCTTTATCAATTTACAGGCATATTTTTATCTCAATCAATTCTCCTTACTCAGCTTCCACAAAAACACTGAGATAAATTTTCTGTACAGTGCAGTTGCCTATTTGCTGGGATCCTTGGGAAACCACCTTCCCACAAAGTCCCTCTAAGAGAAAATTATTCTGGAATTAGAGGCACTTGAGTGACAGTAGGCAAGAAATTTGAAGCAAATTAATTCTCTAATTTCTAGCAGTATAGAGGCAGAATGGTATATTATTATATTTATAAGTGAATGAATGTGTTACAGCATGTAATACAAATGCTCTGTGTGCGTGTGTGTATGTTCTTTTTACAAAACATTTGTATTACATTATCTTCAGCATCACAGTTTAAAAGTCATTGCTATATTGTGTCAGCTTGGACTATCACATTGCCTCTCCAAAATGCAGAACAGAAAAAGATCTGACATCTCAAATGCAGCATGAGAGCAACTTTGTAGTTTTTAAAAAATATTTGTTTGTTTTTCTTAATTTTATCCTTAAAATGCAGATCTGAAAAGCAGAACACCACAGAGGAAATCCCAGTCCCTCTGGAGCCAAAACCAAAAATCCCATCACCTTGTGTAGGGTGCTTTATTTCACAAGTTAGGGATACTCTTGGTAAAATGGAAGTGTTATGGTACCCACAGGATTTTCAGCCTTACGGGCTGACAGCACAGAATTGGAAGTGGCACTTCTGTCTCTTATTATTCCAAAAAGAATTGTCACTGGGGGATATTTCAGCATCTAGCAATTGGGGACTTCTGATTCTTCAGCTGTTATGAGAGATATTGCTGTCTTTTCACAGATGACATTAGGTAGAATAATTTAATTTTTAGCCCACTCTCCCCCAAAATATGCACCCTAATATCTGTATCTTATCTGATGTAATTGACATGACTCTAATGGTTGTTTATAAGACTGACTCTAGATGTGACAATTTATTCCAATGTTTTGATATTATCACTGCGTATTATCATACAGGCATGATGGACAATCACTGACAGATATTTGAGCAGTTACAGTGTATTTTATTGACAATTCTACACTGTGAGTATACATTAATTATAGTTGAGACTATATCATGCCAGTGACAATGATACTATTCAGAGCACAGCTGAAATAAAATCTTTATAAGCTAATGTACTAAAATGAAATAGTTACCAGTAAAATTTGAGGTCTGCATTTCTTTGTTCTAAGTTAGTCATGTGTGGTGGTGACTGTAAAAAAGATCGTCTGCTACAAGTTTCTCTATAAACTGAGGTGTATTTTCTACAATGCCTACCCATCATCAGGGTTCTTGCAAATTATCTTTGCATTGTAAGCAAATGAAAATCCAGCACTATATAAACTGCTTCAGAAGTTATCTGCAGGAATGAGGAAAGTCTCGGGCTGTATATGGTGCTTGAAGTCTCAGCGATGTCTCCCAAACCAAATCCACTCTGCATGGATAGGAAGGATCTGGATTTTAGCCGACAGGGACCTTCTTTTTTCTCTGTTACAGTAATGATCTCCCCAGCACCTGCTAAGGAAAGTTTTGGATCTTAGAACTTCTATTTCATATGACTCCTTGATAACAAAGCAAGAGCAGTATTTTGCTGAAAACTGCAAAAGCAGTCCTTTCTCAGCTCTCAAGGCTGTGCTTCTCCAACAGCCAGTGGCTGACCACCAGTGAGGGGTTTATATCTCTGAATCTCTGTGATCAGCCTGCACCCTTATTTTCAAGGCCGACACTGTTATCCTACACATTAACACCAGGAGACACCAGTACCAAGCTCCAGTTCATACAGTATGTTCTCATAACAAGTTGATAACAAGCCTGATAGGCCAGGAGTAGGGTCTTCCATAGTTAGTACAAGGTAGAGTTATCAAAATATCTGTGGCCTATTACTAGCAGAAGTAATACAGCTTTTACTGGGCCATGGGACAAGAAATTTATAGCATAAGTTTTTTTTTTCTTTAAAAAATAACAAGCACACCGACTGGGAAATTCATTCATGCTGGAAAAATACAAAACTCCTGGAGGCTGAATACCCTTTGACTGATGAGTTTTACAACAACACTGGAATTCTGTAACTCAAGACAAGAGAGGAAAATGTCCTTTCTTTCCATATAGCTTGTGTCAATCTATGTATTAATAAGGCACAGAATTATTTGGTCACCTTGATTAATCTTTCTTGCCTAAACATATGTGAAAACTGATCACATAAAGTTGTGACATCACATGCTTTTATCAAACTGATGCCAGGCTAGTGACATGGGAAGATGGACTATAAAAGGCCAGTGTTCCCCAATAGTGCCATTTTCTTCTCTGATGAGTGTTATTAGAAATAGGGAGGTGCAGTTTTTCAGGAGAGAACACATAAATCCATTACCACGGCATTTATTCTAAATAGGAATAGCCTTCTTCTGTTACACTTCTGTCATCAGACAGACAGCACAGCTAGTTGGATAAACTTGCTTCTTCCTGGAAGTCAGTCATGTTGATCTGTCTCAGTCAAAAAGTTGGTCAGTAATGCTTAGGTGCCTGTGGTATGAATACTGAAAGAACAGCATCCGAAGCCACATCCTGCATATAGACAAGATCTCCAGGAAAGTCCTCTTTTATGACTTCAGATCAGTTCTGTCCAGAGCCCAAGCCATGTACATGCAGGGAATTCCTTGCTTTCATCTGCGAGGCTCCACCTGAGTTTACATCACAGGTGACTCGCAGAACCATAGAATCATAGACCATTCCAGGTTGGAAGGGGCAGTGTAAGATCATCTGGTCAAACCTTTCCTGGAAAGAGAAGCGTAGATAAGATTGTCTAGCAGCTTGTCCAGTCATATCTTGAAAACCGACAGCATTGGGAACTCTTACTGCATCCCTGGGGAGTTTATTCCAATGAATGAGTTTTCTCACTGTAAATTTCTTTCATATGTTTAAATAAAATATCTCTTGGTGCAACTTTTATCTGTTACCCCTTGTCTTCCCCATGTGGCATTTTGTGAAGAGATACCCACTGTCCTCTTTGTGGCTACCCTTTAAGTGCTGGAATACTGTCATGACACCCCCATTGAACCTTCTCTTCTCCGAGGTGCAAAGACCTAACTGCTTCAGACTTTCCTCATAAGACATATTTTCCAGCCCTCTGATAACCTTTGTGGGTCTCCTTTGGACCTTTTCCTTGCCCTCATCTTTATTGAATTATGGGCACCAAAACTGGACACAGTACTCCAGGTAGAGTCTGATAAGTGATGAGTGAAATTATCGCTTCTCTATCTCTCCTAGAAATGTCGCTGCAGAATCAGTCAGGGATCTGATTTGCCTTTGTTGCCACAGTGGAGCACTGCTGGCTCATATTCAGCTTGCAGTTGTCCACCACGTCCCCCAGGCCCCTTTCAGCAAAGCTGCTCCCCAGACACACAGATCCTAGCCTATACTGGGTTTTTTTTGATTATTCCATCTGAGGTGCAAGTCTTAGCACTTGCCTTTGTTAATCTTCATACTGTTTTTGCTTGTCCAGTCTTCCAGCCTATCAAAGTCTCTCTGTATGCCTCTCCCTTTTGATGTGTTTGTTTCATCATCCAGTTTGGTGTTACCAGCAAACTTGGTGAGAGTGCTTTCAGTCCCATCATCCAGGTAATTTGTGAAGATGTTGAACAACTTGGGACCCAGTATCAATCCCTAGGGCACTCCACTTCTGACATACCTGCCTCACCTGTTACACATGACAAATAAATGAACACCAGTATTGAGAATAGTTTCTACCCATTTGCCTAATACAGCCTATTGTGTATTTTTCCTCCCCTTTTTCACAAATTATGTTGTAGATGAATCTGGCAGAAAACAAACAGTGCTGATAGCAGCTGCACACTTCTTCGCTTGTGTTCTTTCCTCTTTCATAATGGTGCATCTTTGAGCTCCATCCACATCCAGTCCACATCCAGTGTTGCAGTGGGTTTTGGTTACTTAGTTTATAGGGTTTATTCTTAAATACATGCATCTTATTGTAGAGCCTAAATCACTAGAAAACATATTTGTAAATCTGGCATAGGGCCACACTTGATTTCATGTATAGTATATGGCCATTATGCAGAGTTTAGCTGGTGATGACCATATGTACATACCTGTACGGACTGGTGACTTTGGCTGTCTCTCATGACCCCAGTCCCACTAACCACCTGACAAGTGATTTCCAGTTTGGCCATGTGTTGCCCACCTCTCTCATAAGCCAGAAATGTTATAAAGCTTTCACATAAACCAGCAAACTGTTGTATCTCACACATTGTCCATATTTAATTCCATACAAGACCATTCAATAGAAAAGAGTATAAATCTGATATACTATCTGGAGGTACTCTGTCCTGTGTTTGGCACTTATACAGAGTCAAAACAACAAGCTGGAAAACATCTTGAGCATTTCCAACTTCTCTGCTATAAGTGATAGTATTTATACATGTGAATTCTTTTGGTAAATTTTACCCGTCTTTTCATGAAAACTTACTGAAATGAAATATGTGCTTTAAAAGTCTTTTTTTTCTCTGGGATGCCCCAGTGTCTAATGGTCTGTTAACCAATGGCAAAGGATATACTAAAAGGTTTGTTCACAAACCTTTTTCCTATTCTTAAACAGTGTATCAGCATCTCTCAGCAATGTGAACCAAGCGAAATGGAATAGCTGTATCTCCACGACTTCTCTATGGTGTGCTGATTGAAATGCTTTAAAGGTTTTCTCAAAGGAATTTCACCCTCGTCTTTGTTTTCCTAGCATTTTGCAACATTGTACCATTGGGTACTGCAGAAAATTCAAGTCAAAGCTAAAAGATGGCATTCGGTTCTAAAAGTTTTAGAATAAGTGAAAGATGTTGTGGATATTTCCATGTAGAGGGCTGAAAAGAATAAATGGGAATTCTCCTTTCGGTGACATCAGTGGACGCAGTTCATATCGGGGCTGGCTAAGGCATGAAATTACTCTGTGATAAAATTACATTGACAGCAGCAAAAATAAAATTTTGTTCTCCAAAAACAGCTAAAACAGATAGGAGTTAAATTAAGAAATCATACTTTCCTTTTTATGCTATTTATGCTCTTTATTAGCAGGAACTAAAATGATGAGGATAAGAGTAATTCAGTGGAGGAAAAAATGTGTTCTGCTTTCTTATGACATCTGTAAAACTCATCAGCTGCTAAAGCTTTCCATTCACTGCAGAACCATCTACTGTCTATAGCCGCACAAATACAAAGCAATTAGGAAGAAACAGAATCAATTATAGAGCTTCGTGAAATACATTTCTCTACTGTGCATTTACTACTCATTGAACCATTTGGAAGCTTTTTTCTTTTTAAAAAATGAGCACATTTCAATCACAGAATTATAAATAATATGTAAAGGTTTCGTTTTGTTTCACCTGTTTTCAAATCAAATAGATGATATACAAAAAGGAGGTATTCTATGTTTTTATTTTCTACACTAATTTCCTCATTCCATCTTGATTTTCGAATTTTTGTGCTTCTTGAAAACTCTAATCTGAAAAAAAAAAAAAAAAAGACTAGAACTTCAGCAAAAAAAAAAAAACAAAAAAAAAATGGAAATTAAAAAAACAAAGGTCTACAAAGTAGTGAATGAATGCTGGAAAGCATATAATTATTTTTATTTTTATTGTCTCATAGCACAAGAAAAAATGGACATTCAGGGATACTGAAAAGTAGGAAATTCTAAATTGAGATGGAAATATTTTTCTAAACTCTGCATGCAAGATGTTGCTGAGCCCAAGACTACATCAAAATTCAAAGCAAGATTGAATTTCATGTGGATTATAACCATAGTTATAACAGTAAATATGGTTTTCAAAACAGTTCTGGGAGGGATACAAAACTGAACATCATGATTTCAAAAAGCTCTGTATTTTAGACATTGCACCATTAGACAAATTCCTTTGACTTTTCCCAGAGGCATTTAGGACTGCTGTCAGACAGAAAGTTATACTAGATGAACCCAGACGTCTTACCGAAAAAATTCTTGGAAATGTTTGTACAAAATGGGAAATCGATTTCCCTAACATTCTGTTCAATAGCAGTTATCTTAATTCTAGCTACAAATTAGAAACTCCCTGTCAGATATCATATAGCTTCTTAGTGTGAATGTAGATCAACATACAAGCATATGTTATTCCATTTATTGCTCTTAAGTGCTGAACGTAAATCACTCTTACAATATCCCACATCCCACTCTTGTTCACTGACACGAAAGACTGCAATTCTCACTCTAAAAGCATAAATTTCCATCATTTATTCTAAGAAGTCAAGTGGAAAGAGAGGTTGATGAACAATTTCACATAGTACAAGCTATTGAAGGATATCGGGATAAAAACTTTTCTGACCAAACCAAGCCTAGCACATCTGTAGACAGCACAACAGTTTCTTAGGGCAAATCCCCTAGTTTGGGGACAGAAAACAGATAGACATCTTTGATTGTCCAACAGAGATGAAACACACTCAGTGGTGCTTCCTCTAAGCAGTGTGGCACCGACTTCCCTGGTTAGAGAAGACAGGACTGGGTCTTATGATCTAGAGATTCATAATCTCATAAACATTTTGAGGTACTTGTTCTATTCTTTTTGGATAAAGGCCAGTATTTGTTATAACATTCAAAACAAACAAACAAACAAAAAAACTCATCATAAATTTTGTACATAGGCAAATAAAACACAGGAAAATAACTCCCTTTGTTAAATGTTTGTCTTTCAAAATTTTCACAGAATGACTTGCCTTGCATACCTTTTAGCAGATAATGCTAATGCTGACACAGTCCCTCCAGTTACATCTCCAGTATGCACTCACTCACATACTCGGTGCACTCCACTTCTAAGAGGACTTGCTGCTTTTGTGCCAAGTGAAGTCTGGAGCCAATACACAATCAGCCAAAAAATTGTAACAGTATTCATGGCATTTTAAATATTAACAGTATTATTAGGAGAAAAATATTCCAAAGTACAGATGTATTGAGTCTTTTAGTCTTTATTTTCATTAAACAATAATTTGAAAAAATCGGGGGCTAGAGTTTTTCTGGTTTACTGCTCACTGCCTTTTGTTTTTGCTCTGTGTTGGTTATGTACCAGACAGACCTAGTAATAATGCCCAAATCACGTAACTTGAGCTGTGAAAGTCTAGAAAAGGCAGATCTCAGGTGTATACCTCAACTTCTTCAACACCCTATGGGAAGCATACCAGAGTGCAGTTATAGCTGGTAGGTATCTACTTCAACAAAAGGGCAAAATCAATGGAAGAGAAAAAAAAGCTGGTTATCCTTTTAAGCACAAAACCCGCAGACTTATTGAGCAGTTAAAAAGCTGGGAAATAAATGAGGTGCCTTGGCAGACTTAACTTGAACAAATTAATTTACATTTGGGATTACACAACCACCTTGTATGTATTTATGGAAACATACCGGTTAACATAACAGCTCCCATATCACATGGGATTTACGTCATCAAGAGACCTTTCTTACAACAACTCAAACTAGCAATATGTCCAAGAACATTCAGTATATAAACTGACCCATTTTCTCAGGTTTTCACATGTATTTTGCAACAGTTATGCTTTCATTTCCTTTGACTTAAAATTAACTTTTCCGGAAAAGATAAAGAACGGTAAAAGCATTGGCTTTGGGATCAGGGCCAAAGGACACTGGTGAATATATGTGATGATGGGGAGCAGAGCTGCTGCAGAAACAACTGAAAATAAGATACAGTGTAAGGAGACTAGTGAAAAAGTTGTTTGATCTATAGTGAAAAAAGGTATGTGGATGCTTTGGAATAGGCCCCGCTTCAGAACATTTTTTATCACAGTGGCTTACAACATGTTCATATTCAAATGCTGTGGATTTTCTGAGATGTTTATTTTCTGAAGTGGTTACATGACTAAATGAAAGATTTGTCTTTGCAGTCATTGATTCTCTTCTCTGCTTTGTCTTGCCTTCTTTTATGACTCCATCACTCTAGTGATCTAAAATATAACCAGATTTAAATGTCTCATCTGGCTCTAGAGATGTGAAAATACAATGTCTGCTGCTTTCTCGGAATGAAACCTTCTCCAATAGAAAAGATCTGTTTTTAAGGAAGTTGTTGATACTATTCCACCTTGAATGATCTACCTGAATAGTGGTAGACCCCTTCAGTAAGTGCATGTAAGACAGGAGAAGTTTTCAAATTCACAGCTAGAATTTAAGTTTAAATCTTACATATATTGGGCAAGAATACTGGGCAACACTTTTGCAGTTTGAGCCATTTGTACCCTTGTCTTTTTTCATTAGTGCTTAGAAATAGGAAGTTTATTTCTGGTTTTATGTATCTATTAGGGAAATGTATTTCACATTCTCTCATTCAAGTCTGGTCACCACATGAAAATCTCAAGTCTTACCAGAAGTTTCACTGAAGTTATGAAATGGTGACAAGACAGAGGCAATACCTGCTTTATAGATTTCTTTGCAACAGTTTGAGCATTGTGACAGCAGACAGTAACTGAATTCCAACAAATCACGAGTCCACAAAATAAGAAATAGCCATTATATAGGACTGAAGGGTAGGCAAAAGAATTGTACACGAGGAGACACTAAGAAAACTGTTTACGTATGATCTCACAGCACATATATTTATGTGTCACAGTTCTCTATGTTACCTCATATCTATTCCTTTAAATACAAAAATCATTTCTCACAACCTTGCTTTTGTAGCTTTAGGCCTCAGCTTCTTTTGTTTTATATATAATTGTATATATATCATATTGTGTAGGACCACAGATATTTTATTTAAAATTCTTACAGTTGTTTTATCATTTCAGCATGAGCTTCACTGATTATAGTTTTGATTATTAACATTTTTTAAAAATTTATATCTTCTCTGACTAATAATGTCTTTCTGATCTGACCTAAGTATATCTTACTACACAATCATGGAATTTCATTTGCTCCCGAGAATCTTAAGGAGTCATTAATGAGGATATATCCTTAGGTCTCATTAATGTAGTTCTTACTATAATTTGCTGACGATTAGATAAGTATCTTTTTACTTCTCCATCTTCCTTTACAGCACACGTAGTCTCACAGTGTGATTGGAATGATTAAAACAGATAGATATTTTAAATCATTTTTCCTTTCTTTAGACTCAGTCTTTTTTATCTGTACCTGTTCTCCCTTTCGTTTAAGTTTTTTATTTATTTTTTTCCTTTTAATTGTACGTGGCTGGTTTTAAAGTGGATAATCATTTCTCACTGTGGTGCCTCTAACTACTTTAGAAGGCTTTCTCTAATTCTTTTAATATTCAGAGAATCACAAACACTGCAGGGACCACTAGGGTTTTAACAGTACAGTGAGTCTACTTACAGAAATAGCTCAGAAACAATGCAGTTTCTATGCACCAAATAAAAATATGCATACCACTCCACTATCCCTGATTTTGAGAGCTGTTTCTGATTACTGATTGAAAATTCCCTCTGTTCTTCATTAAAGACTGAGATTCTTTTAAAATGCTTATTTACGGTGGCAGTCCTAAGGGGCAGGCTATGTATTTAACTGCCTACAGCTTCAAATCTCATTTAACATGAGGCCAATTCTGTATTAGGAAACCTGTTGGGTGAATATTCCTGCTCTGCCTATGGGATAAAGTAGTCAAGGTACAACATGGCTCATTTCTTCCTAGACTATCATTAGTATTAATGAGCTTTGCATGCCTGCAACAAGGAAAGCAAAGGAGAATTATAGCTTATTACGCTTAATGTTATGTTTTCAGGGGTCTCCTCTCTAGTTTTGGTTCATTCTTTCTGAGCCAAATTCTACCTGCCTGTGAAAAGCTAAAAAGGCCACGTGCAGGGACTGCGTGATGGACTGAGAGATGGAAAACACTCCTCCCATGACTCAAATGTGTCACTGTGGCTTATGTGACGCAGCAGCAGTTTCCTTCTGGGGAGGGGGTATCTAATAATTTTTTCCTTTACTCTCTCCCTTTGTTAAACCCATTTCTTGCAACTCGTACAAATCTGCTGTGAAGACATATGACATCAAGTAGGGTGAATGAACAGAAGCAGTCCCTCTTCATGACCTTTCCTTTACATGAATCCTTCCTCCTCAACTAGTGGAACCACTGTATTTAGGGCCTTCTGCCCTTACAGGGAAGAGTATGATTGTTTTAGAAGAAAAAAGCAAAATCCAATGCATAAATAAGAGAGATTCACTCAGAAGGCTAGCCTGTAAACAGTTAGGTGAAAATATAAAACACCAGGGTGCAATACCTGAAGTAACAGATTTTTTTCATAACATGACTTTCAAAGAACACATAATTAGAAGTAAAGCTCACATACTGAATTCTATCTTGTCAAGGAGAAATTCACTTTCTGTTGTCTCAATGACACCACTTTATGTATTCCTTTTGTCTGCTCTGAAAAACAGAACAAAAATGCTTTTCGATATCATTAGCAGTGGATGTCAGAGCACTGGAAGTGCTAATAAACAGAAAGCTCAACTTCTGACTTCCAAATACTGACTAGTATTCTGTCCAAAGGGTCATTCAAACCCTACTTATACTCAAAACGTATTCTTTCATGCAATATGCAAGTGCAGTATGACCATTTCTGTATCCATATCAAGGTCCCTTTTTCTAAGTGAATTAATCTGAACTCAACCATGCAAACATGGTAGGTGTGTGCTAGGTGCAAACACCTGTAGGTTGGTAACTGCAGCACAGCAATGCAGGCTGGAATGCATTTTTTCCTGTAGTACAGGTATTATCGTTTACCAATTAAACATGAAATAATACTTGAAAAAAAAAAAATATCAACCATAATAAGAATTAGATGAGATTGAAAATCCTGCAATTTAAAGCAAGCTACTTACAATAAGCAAGGAGAAAGGTGTTTGACTGAACTCTTTGAGGAACCACATGTAGAAATAAATGGGAGGGAGTTGGGGGAATAAATGCCGTAGCTGACAGGCATTGCTCACCTGATAGAGGACAGAATCATAGATAAATTTAAACATCTCCACAGTGGCTGTGTGCCCTCAATGTGCACACATTTAGTATAGTTTTACCCTCTGGGTACCTGGAAGCTCTAGCAATGAAACAGGGGAAGGTTGGATCTATGAATGCTTCAGGACAGATTTTTTTGACTTAAGGAAAAAAAAAAATCCACCCCACATGTATTTTACATCCTAGAAATGGTTTCTGTTCACATTGTAGTTTTCATCCCAGACCAGTTTTGGTACAACTGTCGTGCTGGTGATAAGTGCAGTAGCTATGAAAAAAACAGCCACCGGCTAGTCCAAATGGAGCTGCCTGACATACTGCTTGTGACTAGCTAGTGCAAGCAAGCCCAGCAGTGCATCAGCTGGCCAGGTGAACAGGTCCTGCTCTGAGCTCACTCTCTGGCCATGCCTTTAATGATGTTAGCAGGCTTGCACTAGTTACCCAGAAAAGTGGGTGCCATTTTGCAGATGATTTTGGGGTTGTCACTACAGGACTTATCTGCTCACTTTGCAACTCTTTGGAAGGGATACATAATAAACCAAGTTTCAAATTTTTGTTCAGTCTCATTAGATTAAGCATTTGTACGCACATATCTGATAGGTCTAGTAAGAGTCCTCTCCAGAAAGCAGCAGAAAGGATGGCTTCCATTCTATTCCAGTGGAGAAATTATCCTTGTATTAATAATTAAGCATGTAGTGTACCAAAAACACTGGCAAGAGTATCCTACATCTTTGTCCTAACAATCAAGTTATAAACTTGGTCAAAGCCTCTGCCATTTTCAAGTTCCTTCTGAAGGACATTATGTAGTTTGTAGAAATAACTTACTGTGGCAGAGAAAAACTAGCTGCACAGCTTGAGACACTGGGCACTCACAAGGGTTAATGGAAGAGCCGTGTTCAAGCTGTGCTTTAAATCTTACAGAATAAAAAATTAAGCCCAGACTCCCCAAATCCTGTGTTAGTACCCACCTGTGGGCCACTGGCTTCCTAACTTTATGCTTAGATTCAACCAGAGATGCAGAAAATCCTTCAGAAAAAAACAATAGTTGACTCAAGCACCTTTCTGCAAAAGTGACAACTTTGACAAGTCAGCATGTTTGCTGGGAAAAAAAAAAAAAAAAAAAAAAAGCAAAGCATGTTGACAAAAAATTCTTGATCATCCTAATTGGAAGCTCTGGCCTGGGCTGTGAATAGCTCCTCTGGTATGCAATTATAATGGGTAGCACTCAACACAAAATCTAAACCAAAACTGAAAACACTGTGTCTTCTCAAGTTCTGCTGTTTGAATTAAATTATTAGAGCCTGCTGTAAAACAATAATGATTTCTACTGTCAGAAACAATGTTTCAAACAGATGTGAATTCCACAAAGCATATGTGAAAAATGTGTGATCTGCACACTAAGGTCACAGGAGCCATTTAGATGCCACATGTGAAATATGTGAAACACATGTGGAGGCATGATGCAAATTCACATTTAGTTTGTCCTTTGGCAAGTATCAAGATCATAGGCTAAAAGAACTAAATCTCTCTAAGGCAAACTTTGTGCCTGTGAAACTTTCAATCTTTATAAAAGATTAACTTTTTTAAGAAATTCCCACAGGGCAGACTTCTTAACCCCTGAAACTATCCATTGCTAATGCTGCTTGATACATCCTTAGTGATGGAATACTCTTGTTACCTTCTTTCCTAATACCTACCAAAGAAAAAGGTTAACAGCTCTCTGCCATATGCTGTTACACAGCTAATCCTCCGGTGGTAATGCTGTTCTCACCCAGTGGGCTTGCCCTGCTTTTTCTGAGCATGCGAAGGCATAACTCAGGGTGCTACGCAGTACAAAAATCTCACTGAAGGGAGTCTGTGATGTTGCAAGTTGTTCACAGATTATGTTCAATTAATGGTGATGTTAATGCTGAGGATTTGGCTCTGAGTGCCATTTATCCCCCCTAAATTCAGTCTCAAAAGTGTTAGTCCTAAGCCAGCTGTCTAGATCCTGATGTCAATGAAGAGCCTTTCCAAACACTGCTTACTATAGGATGCAACAAATTTCCTCTAGAGGTGCTTTGTTGACAATGTAAGGGGGCCAAACAGCTAATTGAGAGCAAAAGCTTAACTTCTAGATGGCCAAGTAACATGGCAAAAACTGTTGGATGTAAACTGTGCATGGGGACCCCAATACCATCTGTCTCCACAGAAGTGCAGAGACCTGGCTTTGTTTTGAAGTGGAGACACCAGCAGTGGGGGAGTGTCCCCATTGCAAAAGATCTACTCACAACGTCTTCAAAAGGAGTTTCTGATAAACTCTGTGCTTGCAGTAGGGAGGGCCTTGCAAGTAGGCTTGGGGCAGTCAGGTCCAAAGGAGAGCCCTGTGTGGAGTAAAGTTTGTTTTTTCATCCTGATCTTCTGTCTCCTCTGTCCCTAGAAATCCTGTGTTGTGGGAAACTGAAAGGTCTCCACCCTCCTCATCTTCTCAGCCACTTTTTTGTCACCTCAACTGTACCACATGTGAACTTGATAAAGTCAGAACACATATAGCTGACAAAAGCAGGCTCTCTCTGTCTTGAAACTCCTCTTTATGCAGTGACCCCAGTGGAATGATTCACAAGAATAAAGGTTACATGGGAGAAAGTGTTATAGATTCTGGACTATTTCTTTTATTGTCACTTTTTAAATGAACCAAAAAGTTAACTGTAATAGAAAAATGTTAAGGGGATAGTATATCTGCTCCTGTTCTAATGGAAGACAATGGCAAATTCTCTTGTGATTTTAAAATAAAGATAAATAGAAAAATGCAACATATTAACAAAGAGTTTAAGTCGAAGGATAACACTGATTTCATATAGACTTAGACACATCTACTGCTAGCTGTCTCTCTCAGTTGCACATCCTATAATTCTATACTTCGGGGGAAAAAAATAATTAAATATTAATGGCAAAACAAATAATGTCTATAAAAATAATTATGAAGTCAATTTTTTATATATAATTTTTAATACACATATCTCAGGTGCAGAGAGAAAAAATAACTAAACCCTGAGCAGAACATTATAAGCTAGGTAAGGATTTACAGTACCAGATACAGCACCCATAATGCTTGAAGGATGATGTCATGTCTTAATTATGTTAACATTTAGTGGATATACATCAGCTCCACATCTTCAGATATTCAGAATTTACTGTGCCCTTTCTTTGACCCTGACATTTTTTTTAGGCAACCAAAGCAGGGAAAACATATTCAAAGCAGATTTTCTTCCAATATTCACAAAGAGACTTTAGACAACAGGGGTTCAAGTGAGCTCTGGTTTTAGCTATTTTTCCATCTCTGCTGCTTGCTAAGAGTTTTGAATCACAAGAGGCTGATGATTCTCAGTTCTCCTCAAGGGTCTGATCCCACACCATCAAAAGATACATTGTCATTGTTTTCTGTGGGTCTTGAGGGTGCTCAACACATCACAAATTGGAGGACTGAAAGCTGAAGCTTTTTTTGGTCCCAGAACGATGGCAGCCTGCTACGACTCCGCAGGACAATTTTCAGGTTAAACAATGTAGCACATACATATTTACCAGTTTGTTCTTTTCCAGAAAGAAGCTTGTTCCTTCGTTCCTGCATTATGCTGCAAATGCACATAAGCACTTCCCAATATGTAGCCACTACAAAACCAGTCTTCTCCTTGCATAGAAGGAATTTACATAATTTTTTTAATTTACCAGGCATGTAAAAACATGTGGTCTTTAGGACTGAATCAAATTAAAAAATTTATTTTTTTATTTTTGGAACAGGGTTATTAAGAGGAACAGGAATACGAAGGACTCTTGCAACAATCATCAATATTTATTCTTACCTTTTAGTTTTTAAGAGCTTGGCTAAAAGCCCATAGAAATAGTCACTTCTTGTGTTCAAGGAGATTAATGAAGTTTGGACAAAGGGCAAATGCGTCTGAGTATTTTCCAGCAATTATGTGTTTTCATTTTTGTTTAACAGAGACAGCGTTTCTTTACAGAAACACTACAAAATGACATATATATAAAATAAAATCACAGTAATCCATTGTTCTACAGCTGCTTTTCCCAAAGCACTGTCATGACTTGTCTGTTAGACACATTCCCTGCCTTTGGATGCAATGGCAGTTAGCATACACACGCAGATTCACACCTAGTGTAGCTGCAGAAACTGTGCCTTTTAATTCCAGTGAGTCCTAGTATCCTGTCCCTCCAGATTAGCTCCAGAAGAGCTTTCCCCACTGCAAATCTCCACTGCCTTCTATAGCAAGGATTTTCACCCACCTTCCACAGAAGCACATATGCCACAAGGTGGTGGAAGGTTGGAGGCTGTTTTCCTGGCAGACACTTTGGCTCTCAGCACGCTCCCTCCTCTACATCCACTTTAGGTTTTGCTGGGCAACAGCATATGCTTTGGATCCGTGTCACACATTCCAATAGTCAGTAGTGCTCTATAGATGTGGAAAAGGAAAATATGCATATAAAACAAACTGGGGTGAAGAAAGGCAGGGATAAAAAGAATATATCCATATTGTGATTCTTTCTCCCTCTCTACAGACCCACCTCTGAGCTTGGATCTGAGAGGCGAGAGTGCAAACAAATGTGCTTGCATTTTCTTTTTTTTTTTTTTTGTTATTTTTTAACCACACTGTATTTCAAATGCAATTTTAATAAGAGTACTCTCTGTATATTTTCAGGTAGGTTTGTTTTGTGTCCTTGGGGGGGGAGGGGGAGGAAAAGGGGGAGAAGACTGAAAAAAAAGACTCCAAAGTGATTAACTCTGTGATAATGAAGTCCAGTTTTCTAAGAAGCACGTCACGGAGTGAATTGCTGCTTGCTTTGATTTGTGCTTGAAATGTGAGACATACTGATTCCCAGATGGCTGTTTCATTGTGCAGAAAAGCAGAGAAACACATACATTTCAGTTAACTTGCATATCTTTTCATTTATTCATGTAATTGTGATATATATTCCATACTCCAGAATGAACCAGATGGTGAAGGGAAGGCTTACAGTGCAGCCACATTCCCATTCAATAACCTTGGCTGTCTGCGACAAACTCTTCACTGTGCCAGGTGTCAACATTTGGCTGCTAAAATTTTACTCTCTGGAACACACTGGGTGAAAGAATTCACAATCTCACATATTCCCTTCTTGATATGCATAGTAAATGCTCTGTCATGCTAATAAGAGATGCAGGTACACATCAAGGGTGAAATGTGTACCCCCCTAATATAAGCCACATCTGATGTTACCATGATAAGATTTCACCATGACACGTTAAAAAGCATTTCTAATAAATAAAGCTTTGCGTAGGGAAGACTGCAAGTTACATTTTCAGCAAAGTTCATGGGAATTCAGCCTGCACTCCTGTCTAACAATAACAGGAGTGGTGTGTGTAATTCCACCCACAGAGCCAGATTAACTAAAAGGATTTATTTTCAGGCACTGAAACTGCTAAATTCTGGTACCAGCAGCAGAACTGTCTGCCAGTATCCTGTAAGCTTTTATTTCCCTAAGGCCCATACTGTATGACATGTTTGGATGGTGTTTAAACCATCCCCTTGTGTATGTTCATCTTGTGTATTTTTATCACTCTTTTAATTATCTGCACACAGATATTAATTCCAGAAAGTACAAACAGGCTCCACTGTCATTTCTCCACCACACTTTATATTGTAACATCATTCATGAATGCTAGTTACAAGTTTCCAGGCAGACATGTGGTTGTTCTAAATTTGTGGGACAACAATATTCAGATATCTG
Source organism: Merops nubicus (assembly GCF_000691845.1). NCBI lineage: Eukaryota > Metazoa > Chordata > Aves > Coraciiformes > Meropidae > Merops > Merops nubicus. Next base: position 102,520 of record NW_008586109.1, on the reverse strand, counting down.
GTTTCAATTTGTGTGCATGTTTCGCCCTGTTATTTTCTTTTTGTGGTAGTATTAATTGTTACCAGAAGTCTGTATGAAACGATTGAGGGACCAAACACTGGAATGCAGAAATGGTTGGTTTGCTTGCTGTTAAGTGAAACGCATTCGATTTATTAGCTAACTTGAGTATTCTCATGAACAACTAGAGCTTTGGCTGCCACATGTAAGAAAAGTCAAGAAACCTGACCGACTGGCAAATTCAGATGCCCAATGCCCATGTATTCACTTAATTGTTTGGAACTAGATATAAATATATAATTTCCAGAAGTACAGTCTCTTGGAGAACTGTACCTTTTTTTGAATCAGTGTGCCCAGACTAGTAAAGCTGTATTAACAGAAAGAATGAGTGGCTTTATTCACTTAGCTTAATATCAAAATAGAACTATTCCATAAATGAACTGATCCAGTACCCACTGAAGTCATTGAGTCCTTCCATTTGGTCCAATGGGCACTGATTTAGGCACCAATTACTGAATTACAACACCAAAGGGGTGCATCATTCCAAGTGCTCATTACCCAACACTGCCCAGCTCTCTCTGCAGAATTAATGGAGCCAGGTCTGTATTAAAGTGCCTGAGAAGCAACACTTTTTCATAGGTGTTAATCTATGATGGATCCATTAAAAAATTATCCTGTGATTAAGCAGCAGTGCAGGTTAACACACAGTGTAGATAACTTAAGGAAAATTTGTCCCAAAATCTCTGTTTCCCTAGTGCCACTGCTCCTCATTTTGTATGGGTTCCAGAAAGGTACAGGTTATCTAAGGATTTAATTTCAGGCCATTTTAAACAGGTGCAGGTAATCTGAGGTATAGATTATACAGGCTGAAATTCTCACTGCCCTTTTGAATGTACACTTAAATCTCCCTTGGAGGTAACTGAAGGAATACTGATGAAGGCCCATGGCTGAGAAAGCCAAGGATGGGTTGTGGTCAGAGTCTCAGGCAGCAGCCTTGAAATAGGAGTGTTTCACTGGGGCTCATTGGGCAGAACCAGAACAGGTGTAGGTAGCCCAAAGGCAGGACTTCCCAGCACAAAGCCTTTTTCATGGTTCATCCTATTGCCTATTTGTATTATGCATGCGTTCCATGCCTAGTTTAAGCCATATTAATTGGACAGGGCTTACAACAGTATCTCAGCATCAAGATTTATCTGTGCAGTGTGCCATAAAATGTCTGCAGCATCAAAACCGTTGCCTTCCAGGGAAGGAAACGCAACACAAGACTGAAAAATCGCCTTACATTACATACCTCCATACAGTTGCCTGTATAGTCACTGCAGAAGGCTTTTAACTATAGGTCTTAAATCCTACCGTTCTCCATTGATTGTAAGGGACAGCTAAAGTATGAACAACACAAATATCTATCATTAGGTGTGGGAAATACCCTCCCCCCCCCCCACAAGTGATGCATTAACTGCATCACCCCAGAAAGACTGTCAGTCACTGTCTATTTGGAAATTGTGGCCTAGGAGTCAGAGTTTTGTTGCTCTTGCTTGTGACAATGACTGTCTCGTATTGCAAATGCAACTATCCAACAAGCATTATTTTGATGCACATTGTATGCTCATGCTTTACCACGGTAGGTAATGGTGGGGTCTATGCACCCTCCTGATCTGATTCAGAGTGAATGAAGATGCTAGCATCCTAGGGAACCAATTAACAACTCTGCTTAAGCAGCTTCACAGGAAACTTTCATTTTAAAAGTAAACCAGAATTTACCCTTTTTGTAAGTAAACCAGTTGTGAAGTCAGTACCACAGATAAAGAGGGGGCAGAAAAAAATTACTCCTGATGGACACAAATTCAAAAATATGTCTTCTGTTTTACTTTGAACAGTGCTCATGTAGTGAGGCTTTACTCTGAGCATACTGCAAACCCACATTGCTACATATCCTCTCATTATACCTATGCAGAGAGTCAAAATGACGCAAATACATGCATCCAGGACAGAGCTCAATCACTTTCTCTCTTGAATGACTGACAGCCTGATTGCATACAGGCAGCAGTCAGATAAAGCTCTGGTAAGGGGCCATATGTTGCTAGGAGACGGGGCCTAATGGCATGGGGAGGTGTACGTATGGGAGATGGTGGACCTGGCGATCAGGGCAGGGAATATAAAAAAGAGGAAGTCCGTGTTGTTTTTATCTCTGTAACATAACAATGCTCTGCTCCTAAAGGCCTCCTTCCTTTCACATCCATACAGCAGGAAGTTGTCTTCTCTCTGAGTGTTGCTCTTCACCACAATCATACAGTCGAGCAATTGCTCATGGAACCAAAAGTTCATAGTCTACAGGTAAGTAGGCAAGGAAATGCAAATGAAGAGACATTAAAAAAAAAAAAAAGTTTCCTTAATTATTTTTTAAAATATACTTTGAATAACTGTAGAGTTTTATAAAACTGTTCTGTTTTATGCTCAACTTAACTTGAAACAAGTAAAAACCTGTCAAAGGAGCTGAAGGTGGTAGTCCTATACATAAAAAGGGAAGACAACTGCTCCTGTAAACAGTCATGTTAGTGGTCTGGTTGACAGATGGACCATCTGGCTGAAAGAAAGAAAAAAAGGAACTGTGATGGCTGCAGTGGTTAATTATCAGTGAGCCAAAAGACTCTTATGATTGAGGTGAAAGTATTTGTGAGATGCAGATGTACTGTGATTGTAGTCTAATTATTGCAATTACAATTTTAGAGAAGGGCAACAAAGTCCTGTGTAGGAATTAACATAAACCAAAGAGAGCCATAAAACAGAAAAGCAAAGGTGAAAAGGAGCAATTCTGATTATTAAATATGTACTGGGGTTTTTTTTCTTTTTGATATAGGGGTAGAGAAGGAGGAAATAGTCATCTCTTCTGGTTATATGTTTAAAAGGGCCTTTGTTTTTATGTTTAATTCCTATTAGAAATGTATAGATAAGAACCCTTGAAAAAAACAAAAAGTCCACTGCTCACAGTATTTAAAATTAGCACTCAATTTTTTTTTTCCTTCTAAACAGAAAAATTCAGCAAAAATAATAAACTGCAATGTAGTAAAACATAATTAAAAAACAGAATATACATATGCTTTTGATCAGAGAGCTTGTTTTGTGGATCACTTTAGGCAGGGATGATGCAGTGTTTCTTTAAAAATAGGTAGTAAAACTTAGGAGAAAAGAAAACTGCACCTAGATAATAAAACCAGGATCATATTACATGCTATGTGGATGATAACAGTCTACTTTCCAACCGAAGCCTCTGAAAGGAAGACAACGTTTTATTGTGTAAAAGTATGTTTGATAGAAGTATTGCAAAGCAAACATCAACAGTAGATCTTGTGGCTTGAATAAAAGAATCATGAATATTAATCCAGGAAATCAACACAAGAGATGAACAGAGCTCACTGTTTATTAGGGGGAAAAAAAAAGAAAGAGAGAATGAAAGAAAGACGGAAAGAAAGGTGAATAAGCCACTGGAGTGCCAGAAAGACAGAGCAAAGGCAACAATAATGACATGATTCAGGTATGTAAATGAAAACACTGCTGGCAAGAAAAAGTAAAGAGAAGCTGTTAAAAGTAGCCTCTTTTAGTACTTTCTATGAGTACTATGCCTTTTGCAATGTGCCACTTCAGAAAAGCTGAGATCATAGCAGATCTCTGAATGTAGATCAGGTTTTATCAAAGCCTTTTGCTTTGTCTGTATGTTGAACAGAGAGTTGTATTTTAACAAATGCAGAAATAATGAGGGTTTCAGATTTCCAACGTAAGCACAAAAAGATACACTCCAGTCTAATATTTCAAAGCATTCAAGCTCACAACTAAAACAGCACTGAGGATATTCAAAATTCCAACACGTAGTTGTCAGGATTTCTGAAAGTAAGAAATCTCAGTCGCATATCTTCCCTCTTTCCCATGCGAAGTAAAAGGGAAAAATTCTGCTGAAATTTAGTCTGTGGACTAATACTAATAACATTAATAACTAATAACATTATGTTATCTCAAGTAAGCTGTTCCTTTGAGTTTTTTCTCCCTTTCTTCCTCTTCCTGTGGATGCCGAGTCACAAGTTATAATATTCATTAAGCATGGACAAATTTAACCTCTTTAGTTTTCATCACAAGGCCTCTTTGTCTCTTTTGTCAATATTACTTTTCTCCTCATATAATTTTAATAGGTGTATGTGCTTTCACTATGTTCATTCTTGCCTTTCTCCTGCAGATTCTGGACTTTTATCCCAGCCCAAACAATCAAAAATTGTTCATGTCGTATTATCTCCTGTCATACCTTGACATCTTTAGCTTCAGAATCTTGAAGATTTTTTCTTTCACATATGTTCCAAATGTCTCACTACAGATCTATTAACTTATTGTTATGTACGTTTTATACTCCTTCCTTACCTTTGCATAATAAACTGTGGAGAAGTTGGACCATCAGCTGACCTTTCAAGAAAAATATCGATATGCCAAACATGGACAAGGACATTTAGCCTGATAAAGTAATTTCAGCATCAAGGGAACACCACAGAAAAATGCTCATTTCAAATTCTCTCCCAGTTCCTTGGAATTTATTTTCCCTCATTCTTCCTTGACTCTTCTGCTAGTAGTCTTCAGCTTCCAACAACCTTCCTCTTTCACCAGGAGTTTTTAAACTGGTATGCTTCCTGAAGTTACAGTTTATTTGCACTGAAGATCTCTCCTCGCAGTGATTTTCACTTAGGGTTTGTAAAAGATTATATCTGCATAAAAATCCTCTGTATCTATACAGAGAACTGTATCTGCATTAAAATGCAAACTCTAGATCCACATAAGAATAAAATTGACTCGTGGTGACCTAGAACAGATCTGATCAGTCTGTTCTTTAAGCTGTTGTTATTTTTCTTTTTTATGTCATTTTGTATCTAAAACCATAAATGATGTGCTCTATTTGACATAGAAAAGAAGCACATTTTGCAAAACCACTGTGATCATGCTCTATAGTGATTTTTCATCATTACTTTTTTTTGCACTGTTTCGAAAGTGAAAACTACAGCAATTGTTCCATACTTGGTATTAAAAAAACAAAAGCCAGTTCTTGACTATACTACTTACTGAAGGTTAGTATTCTCCTTAATGAACTACTTTGTACCTTCTGAGCATATCTGGGAGATATTTAAAGGCAAAGAGTCCAAAACAGCTGGCCATGAGAGGACCCAAACCAGGGAACTGATGCTGGTAAGGCTAGCCAGGAAGTGGGGCATACAAGCAATGAATTTTTTTCTGGCAGTACTTTGGGTACTTTTAAGAAGAATCTTTGGGAGAAGATTCTGCTGTGTCCTGATAGTGGAACGAAGGGTAGAAAAGATACTCAAAGGGCTTAGAAAAGTATCTTTCCTCTAGCTTTTTTCCTTGAGATATGCACTATTGCACCCTGTCTAGACTAAGTCTCACAATGATACTTTAATAGAGGGTATGTCACTACATAAGTCATGGCGTGATGCAGCCAAAAAGATACCCAGAAATTCGGGATAAGCCCTGTAAATGCCATACTCAGTCTGTGAAAGTGGGCAGAACCAGATGCTTAAGATTCCAGGATGTATTTCTAATCAAAAAAGGAACGTTCTTACTATTGTTTAAGTAATTGTGCCTCCTCATGCAGGGTACTAAAACGAAAACTAATAGTGGAAGGGAGAAATGGGAAATGCCAACAGACAAGAGGGAAGGGGTATGAGTGCCTTCCATTAAACAGGCCAAGAGGATAAATGTGAAGGAGTGAAATAATCTGTTTAAGGTAAAGAAAGGTGTTGGTGTTAGAAGATACACATATAAATTACCTCCAAATGAAAGTAAACCATTAGAACTACTAGTATAAAAAAGCACTGGTTTTAACTGAGTAATGGGAACCCTTGCAATCGTAACTCCTGTGGTTTACATCACACCAAAAAGATGTGGCAACATCTCAAAATAGTGTTTTTTTGCTTTCAAATGATGCCTTATTCTGATAAATATTTAAAAAAAAAGGTAAACAAACAAACAAACAAAAAAAACAGAGAAAAAAAAACCAGCATAAATAATTTGCTAGACTTTTTGCAGACATTTGCTAGAACTTTGCCTGGCAAAGATGTCATTTCTGTTCTTTGTCATTCGCTTATTTCTCCTCTTAATGATATCCAGAAAAAGTATGAGCTGTGGTTATGGAGGTTGATTAAGCACTTAAATCACACAGAAGAACTTTATTGGGATAATATTTGCTTCTCCAAGTGCTGAGTACTCCATAACACAGACATCCAGTTGTCGCTTATCATAAAACTACAAACACACAACTACTATACGACATGTACACACTTAAAGTTACAGTTATAAATTAAACTTTTATTGGTGCATCTATTTTCTCATCAAGCAAAACAGTTACAAAGCAAATTGAGAACTGCCAAGATACCACTTGAGCATTAACTTGGTAGCTGCCTCCCTACTGTGCTGGCATTTGCTTTTCTTTCTACTCAATACTCTTGTAGCAACAAAGTCAACATCTCTGGCCAAAGGCAGTGAACTTTGGCAGTTGCAGTGCCCAAATGACAGCCTCTGGTGTATCTCTTTCCAATAGCAGCAGCCGTAACTTCTGGATTTATTGACAGCTTGAGAGCTTCTCTCTTGGATGGGTTCCTTCCTAGCAGCTGTGGAACTGTCTCTATTGCTATTCTGAGGTTGGGATGTGGTGGGGATAACAGGGTTCCCTCATCCTGCTGTGACTGAGACAACTCTGTACACCTCTAATCAGTCTCCCTTCTCAATCACATTACACCGAATTTAAAAAAAAAAAAAAAAAATCCATTTAATTGCCCATTTTTCTTCCATGACCTATTCTCTGCCCTTCAAACACACTGTCTACTTATGCACCATGTTTCAGACTATTTCAGTGTAGTATTTGTTTTTGCTACTTTCTAGCTGTAAATGCAATTTCTCTTTAGACACACAAGCATATGCTATACCAAACTAAAAATTTGTGCTCTCTGACACAGATAACCATTATGACTGAGTAACCATGCAAGAGTTGGGCAGAGTTTTATCTTAAAGGTGATGGTTACTGATCTGAGATATTGGATGCCAATGGCCCATAGGAGTGGACTCTTAGTAAGAGGGGATTATAACTGCTTGCACTAGTAGACAGGGAAAAGGGAACAGTACACAGTGCAACAGCAATTCAGACTGAAGAAAGGAATCCTCATTCAGGCTAGCTTCTCACACCCAACCCAATCTCTGTGACATACATGCCTGAAATAGAGCGAGGTGTTGAGGGGTAAGCACGTAAGGCAAAAAGCAAAATTGGAAATTGGAAGAAAAGTCAAAGCTGGGTTTTCAGTGAAGACCTCAGGAGAAACAGGGAGAGTGACTTAGGATGTGAAAAAGATTAAGCTGGCCTTGCAGCACAGGACACTTTCAAGCTCCTTGAGTTTTTGTAAAGAAACTAAAAAAAAACAACAAACCCACACCTTAGCCTCTACCTTTTCAAAGTGTTGTGTGAGAATTTATTTAAGAGTCTTATTATGTCAGACAGTCTTGTTGCTAAAACCCTGCTCAGAGCTTCAGAAAGTTAAAGATAAAATGCTTCAGTGTGTAAGCACTGAGAACTTGCCAGCCTCTCTTATCCCTACAAATAACTACTCAGTAATAATTTGGTGAACCCAGCAATATAGTTGCAACCTCAAATGGTCTGTTAAGCAGGAAACTCTCCTGTCCATTTGCTATAATTTTCTCACACAGCGTTCAATGCTTCTTTCAGAAATGTCTGATCACTACATGAAACCTAGTGGCAGGAAAGCTAGACAAAACTACGACACTTAGTAAAGCTGGAAATCTAGACTTAGAATTTTACACAAAATATAAATTATTAGCACTACAGTGAATCATATAATAACATAAATTAATAATATATTACTCAGTGAAATACTGTGTGATTTTTTTTAATATTATATGACAGATTTTCTAATTTATGAACTGTCTATTAAATTTAAAGTTCTTCTATTTCTTTCTCTATCATATATTAAAGTCTCCTTTTGTTTGAATCTCCTAATCCTTCACTTATTAACAATATTACTCTCTTTTCTTTTATTGCTTTTGGGGTCTTTCCTTTCCTTCTTTCCTTTATTTTCCTTTTGTATCTCAAGAGACTAGAAAAGTAATTTTTGTGATAAAAATATGTAAGAATTAGACCCAAATGTTTTCTATCTTTCTCCCCATGTATATAATATCTTACATTAATATATTAAACTCATATATGTCAAAGTGATCCATAAATAATATAAAATAATAATAGGGCAAATAACTATCACCTGTAGTGGGAAATAGATGGTAGCTTTTCTCCTTGGACATTTTTCTTCTCTACTGGCTTTACTACCTAATAATTAGTATCACGTGGGATCCAGATCCAGATAATCCTCGGTAGAAGTGTTGTTGTCTACCAGATACTTATTACACAAACATCTCTATCTATACAAATGTTTATATATGTATTGGCGTTGATCAAAATTTCCTGGATCTCTGCTAAATTGAAACCAAGTTCAAAAAGTACAAGCTAGCATTTAAAAAAAAAAAAAAATTAAAAAAAAAAAAGAAAAAAAAGAAGAAAGAAAAAGAAAATAAAATTTTAGTTTCCTTGTAATTATATTCCTTTGTGGAAATGTAAATTCCCATAATCAAAACTGTACATAATTGTCAGTTAGTTGTCTTAAGCACACTGATTTGTGTATATTACATAAAAGTCCCAGTTCTTTTATAACATGGTTACCCTTGGGAAGGTCCATAAATAACATGATTTTTCAGAACTCTCATTTTTCTAAATGAATGATGCATTAAATAGATGTTTTTTACATGTCTTTGTGGCATTGTTTTTGCTTAGACCATGGCATTTATCCACAGGATTTTCCCACATGAATCTAAAATGGAGAAGATTTGACCCAGGGTGCAGCTCTGCAACCTACACATTATTTAGTAGCTCACTGTAGCAGCAAGAATTGTATGGGGAATTCTGCAGATCCTTTGGGATACATAACACCAGCAAAGCCAGGTCTAGCAAAGAGTCACCACTGAAATGTTCTGCACATGCCTTCTGATCTAACCTACAAACAGCAGGAGAGAGGAGAGGGCTTTGTAACACAAATGGCATGAATGATCACATCGAGGGGGTCATCTGATCGGTACCACTAGCTGGTAAAGACTTCTTCAAATGCTTTTGCAAGTAGAAGGTAACAAATGACATCCACAATGGTACTGCCATGAGTGATTTGCAAAACATGCCATGCTGTATATGAATGTGTGCAGAGTGCAGGAGAGATTTGCAAGCCATTAAAGGAATTATTCTATTGTGAAGCTGCCACAGTTTGGGGTCAGAGCAGCCCCCAGAACCGTAACAGATGTTCTCTGTTAATGACCTCCCCCCACCCCTGACCGGGAAAGCGCAACGGAATAAGGGAGAGAGACTTATTGATTAGAAAAAGAAAAACCGCTAATAGTAATAATGATAATAAAATAGAATATGTACAAATAAATACAAAATCAATATTGAATCCAACTCCCCCTGATGGCAATACGTCACTGTCACCCCTGGCTGGGGGGAGGCCAGTCCGTCCCTGCCCCCCCTGGGGGGGGAGCAGCCCCTGGGGAGAGGGTTCCAGGCTGGTCTCAGCCACAAACAGGGACTGGGCACAGGAGCTGGATTCTGGAACTCAGTTCAGGAACACAGGCCTCTGGATCAAAGGCAGGATGGATGAGGTCCTCCTCGGATGCTGGCCACTGCAGGAACAGCCAAAGCGAGGAAGAAGGCGGTAGAAGGAAGACGGAAAGGGTGATGGAAGGGCTTGCCCTTCCTGATCCTTCAGCTTTCACTGGATATGATGGATATGGGATGGAATATCCCATTGGTGAATCTTAGAGTCACTTATCCTACCCGCTTCTCCCCATAGGTGTGGTGTACACTTTGCCCCCCTCTGTGTAGGACACAAGTTTAGCAGTGGCCTTGGTCTGCACACCAATCCCTGGCAGTAACTCTAAACATGAAGTCTTAGGACTGCTAAAAGCAGACAGTCTGCAAAAACACTGGTAACTTCAGACAAGACAGTTAATTAGAAGAGCTTTAGCTGACAAGCTAAAATCATTGAGCAGAGCCAGCTCTGTTTTACCCCAAATCAAGACAGAAGCACTTGAATAAATTTAAGCACATGAGTTTCAGCAAGCACATTGAAACTGTTGTGATTGCTCTTTTATGTCTTTCTTCTTTTTCTTCTGGATGTTAATTTTTAATATAGATGTTATGAGAGTAATTTCATCTTTATTGTTTAATGGAAAAAAAGTTGTTGGATCTTGAGAGGATACTTGGGGAAGAACCTGAAGACTGAAATAATATTCATTGACAGAGCAGGTTTGAAAGACTCCATGGTTTGCACATTCTCTTGCTGAACTACTTGAGTTCTTCACTGACACCAAAAAGCAGCTCTGCCTACAGACCCATTCAGACTTTGGTTCCTACATCATCGAGTTTACCAAAAATGGTATAATTTGTGATCTAGACACCTGCCAGAAACTACAGTAAGACCACAAACTCATTTCATACAGATCACTGAAAAGACATTAGATGGCAATAACTGTTGTTACTTTCAACTTGGATTACATTTGCACCAACAGCCCAGGCTTCATATTCTATTACTGGTCCCCTGAGCTGTTCACTATCCTTGAATTCTTTCTTTGATGCTGTGTTATGTACTCTTGAAGTGATACATCAGATTCTTGATTCTATGCACAAGGGAATGAGAGTTCTTATGAATGATTCTTCAGTGTATGTGGATTTGTATCCAAAAACATACAACAAAAACTCATCTATTTTAAGAACATTAAAATTCTGACAACATACTAGAAAATAAAAATCAAATATACTCTTCTCAGGCTAGGAATTTTTTGAAAGCCCCTGCCTGTACCAAGGACAAGTTTAGTTTTGGATTATTTGTATGTACAGCATACATAGTGCCGACTCGAGTTTTTGTGAGGTTCCTGAGTTTCATGACAGGATATTGAGTGGGACTAAATACTGTGTTGGAGTAAATCATCTGCTGAAATAGATGGATTTGCACCAGTAAATATCAGAAAATAATAAAGAATATCTATTATTGACACATATTAGTAAGGGGAGGTATATTTGTTAAAAATAAACATATTGCCATTAGCAATACCAGCAGAGATTTTGCATAAAGACACAAATGAGATCAAATAGTCATCATTAAGGACCATGTTATAACTGCTGTAAAATCTAAAGGTACACGTTTGACCTCATAGTAAATTGTGATTGTGACAAACAGCACTTTTTTCCTTATAATTTATCAGCTACACTACAGTGGGCTTAGCATTGTTTGAGACTGTATTACATCTAAACACAAAAATCAGGAATAGGATGCATTCATTTCAAAGGTGTGTATCAAAGATCTCTTTTTAGCTATATAAAAAAAAAAGGAAAATCAAACCCCTGAATCCTAGATAACACTTGCTATACAGTGCTGTGTTTAACTGATAGTTCATGTTTACAGCTCAGTTCTAAAAAGCTGAGAAAATCGAGCTTTGTTACCGAGACACTGATGAAACAAAATAGCATTGCAGGCAGAGTTGTATAATGAGTCATTAAAATGACTTTGGTGCCTTCTGAGAGTGCAGAACATTACTTGTTACTCTGACCATAAATGTATAACAATCGTGGTTTTTTTAAAATAAGTTGTAACCTCCTGCAGTCTAAAACATAGAACAATGCAGATGACTAATTTGAATGAACGAGGTTGCACGTGGTATGTCACAGTGGGATTCCTAATGATCTTCTACAAGGATTCTGTTTGTCTAAGGCTCCATTTTCTATCCTGTGATGTGTGGATGCAAACTATGCTGAAAATAATACGAAGCTAATTACCAGCCTTGTCAATGGCAATCCACATAAAATGATAAACTGTATTTCTATTTAGAAAAAAAAAAAAAAAAAAATAAAATTAAGCCACACACCCTTTCTCTAACAACAACACTAGAACTAAAGATGGTTTCAACCTCTGCTTGTAGTTTCTTTGTTCCTAACAGCATTTTTCACAGGGGATGTCAGCACAGGTAAGATTACAATTAAGGAGAAGAAAAAAAAATATTAGAGCTTTACAAAGGCTCAGTCACCACACCATAATCCTCAGCATTTGTTCAGATCAAAAATACGAAAGATTTGTGGGAAGGTTTTGCCATTTTTCCTGTTTTATAAAGCTCCTTCCTTTTTTTTCCTTCCTGCATTTATTCTGTGAAACATGACTGAACAGTCTTGTCCTGTAGACACAGTCTCACTTTTAAAAAACAATTTATCATTGTATTTTCATGAAGTTAATCAACATTGTTTTCAGTGGAGTTTGACCACTATACAGCAATTTAAAATGAAACTGAAACCCTTAAATCCTGATACTCTTTTCACAGATAATGGATAGCCAAGACCATCGAATAGGACAAAAAAGAATATTTAGTAAACTGACAAAGGGTGATGTATGTTGTTTGAACTTCCTATATAATGTTATCTGTCCTTGCAAATTATTTTATCCTCCAGTTTAAAAGAAACAGAGGACATCTAGTGCCATTTACTATTTACTAAAGCACACACTAATATAGCTATTCTCACCTTATTGACTTACTTTCTCTGCTGGTTTCTCTTGCCATACCTGACTCAGAATGGAGAAAACGTTGTGGTAATTATGTGTGGTTTTCATCAGTGTCTTGTGCATAAAGTTGCAGATATACCTCCCTATATGACAATCTAACTATAGCTGCACACATAGATATATGCATAAGCATCTTTTCTAGTTAAGAAACATATCAGTAGGTCAGAAAACTATACATCCTATGAAGTATGACAGAATATTGTGTCAATTGTCATACCACTTTTGGTGGAATGGAAAACGTTAGACATAAATAGCTGTATTACAAGCATTAGAGAATCTACCTTCTTGATATGCTATTGAATTAAAGTAGCTTCTTTTATAGTCAGTGCTTCTGCAGCATAAGTGAGTTTAGTGACAAAACAAAGCAAGAGGTAGAGCAATTGAAGCAGATGTTCCATGAAACTCTTACTATACAGAACACAAGGGTCTGGCATATAGCTCATCAGTAAAACATGAGAATGTACTTGAGTAGAAAAAATCACAATCTCATACCCACAGGCTATTGCCTGCATCTCATGTAAACTGATAAATTAAAGATGCTGCATCATTTTTCCTTGTCTTTCCTTTGTCCAATGCAATCATTTAAACACGTATTTTGGTACTGGAAAACTTAAAATTAGCAGACATACCAACATACACCTAGTTTGGTGAAGCACAGCCTTCTACAGACATTAGATTTTTTCTTATCATCTCTGTGTATTTTTTTTTTAATGGAACAATATTGTTTATTTTGCCTGAGGGTTTGCACTTGTAAAAGCAAATTTCAAAGTCTACCCACTCCACCCCCTCTATTGCTATTGGTGGTAGTGAGATGCTTCTGTGAGGGATTCTAAAGAGTAGAAGCTCCATTTAGGGTCACTTTGTAAGGAAACATTTTAAGAATTATGCAGGTATTAAATATAACCACCTAGCAGCAGTAACATATATATGTATATATATATACACACAGTTTTGCTACCTAAGAAGTGCTCTTATAGTCAAAATAATTACAGGAAACTGTCCCTTGATTGACTAGGAAACAACATAGTGAAAGTACAAGCATGGTCAATAGTGATGTATAAACACAATTTATGGTTCTGAGAATTTGATTATATTTAGACTCAAAAAAAATCTCACCAGATCTAGGAGGGTTCTAGTGTTCTGTGCTGACAGAGGTCAGACTTAACAACCACAGAGGAGAAACATGCAGCCTTAATGTTGGATATTTCAGTGTAACAAAAATAATAAATATAAAAGAGGAACATGTTTTGATTCTTTAAAACCAAACTTTTTTTATCACTCTTGTATGTTCTTTAGCCCTTGTAATTTTAGCTTTTTTGAAAGTGTTTCACGAACACCTAATGTTCTTTCCTTACTCATCTCTGGCAATCTGATGCTAAGTGGGACAAAATGCAGAGCCTTGCCCATTAAAATTTTAAGGCCACATTACAATTTTCTAATGGAGCTATCAGCATTGCAAAACAGTATAACTGCACTGAATCTAATAATAAATCAGGTGCTAAGAGCAGCATCCCCTGCTAGTGGACTCCAGCCAAGGAATGTGAAACTTACAAGGACAATCAGTTTCTTTCATTCAAAAACATGCACTGCCCTCTCAAAGGGCTCAAACATTAACAGGTTACAACATCCCTTCATAGTTTATGGTAGGATTTTAATTTAGGCACGTTTGAAATCATAACTGTATTAAAACTCAGGAGAGAAATGTAACCTGAAATAAGTACTATAGCTTTAATTGCACTACACGGCAGAATAACGGTGAAATAATTTGCACATGCATACACTACATAAGATGTCCTACAATTCATTTAGTCCTTCTGTACTTTTGCTCTTTTTGTTAACATTACTAAAGAGGACACTGAAGTATCTTCCCGATACTATTTCCCTGAGTAATACAGACAAACATGAATCTACTTCCTTAACAGGCAGGATGTCAGACGTATTCCAGGGAGATGACTTTCTCTTTTGCCAGTTTGGTGGACATTGTAATTAGGCTACATGCTCACCACCACAGAAAAAGTAATCATATCCTAGGAATTCACTTGTCAGAAACAAGGAAAGAAGAAAAGTTTCTCAGCCTTCCAAAGATTACAAAAAGTTATAAAGGCACTAGAATCCTTTTAACATGCAGTTATATCTGCATGAAGAACGAGATAAACTCTTCCTAAAATCTCATTCCCAATGTCATTCTCAACTCTATACCCTTGATGTCAAGATGGCTTTTAGTATTTATTTTGATGGAGCTCTGGCATTTAGATTTGTTGTAGCCTTCGGCTCTCAATGTGAAGGCAATGATATTTGCACTCCATGCTTGCCTAAGTGGATTAGGCTCTGCATTGAGACACATAACATATGAGTCAGGGCCTCTCCATCACAGGGTCTTCCAGTGTGAAAGCAGTAGCAGTGATCCCCCAGCCACAACTTCTTCAGGGACAATCACACATCCGCTCAACGCTTTCCCTTCCTCATAAGGGTCCTGGATTTGATGTTTGCTTGAATAAGAGACACAATGCTGCTAATCCTTGCCTAACTGCATTTTCCTCATGGTTACACTGCAGATTTAACTCATGAAACTGAGGCTTGCCAGAAGCTCCTACAACCATTTCTCGGGAGTATCTTCACGGACTGCAGCCTCCCACGCTCATGTTACACACCACCGTACCCTCCTGCTCCTCATTCCTCTTGAATAACACTTGCTTACTTTGTAGCAGAAACTAAGTCCACTTGGATAATTAAGTGCTCTTAGAACTCATGTTTTGAATATAGCATTTTGCAAAAAGTTGTTTCCATAGCATACAGAGACACTGCTTTCTGGAAGGCTCTTTCTGGAGCATTGCTCCCATGAATAAAAATCCCCAAAATACTAACACCCAGAAGTCACCTCCTACCAGAATGAAAGTTATCAATTTCCATGAGTAAAGCATTCACAACACACAACTGAGTAATTTATACTTAATTTGTAAGTGCTCCTCATCTTTGAGAGCCTGGGCTTAAGTTACAGTTGGGTCACAAAAGAGAACACATTCAGTGTCCTCGTCTAAGTGTTCAGCTATCTGCTTCACAGAACTACCAGTCTAACATGGTGAGCCCATGTTAGACTGCTAAAGGCCCACAGCTAGAAGAAGCAGAGGTGCTGCTGGTCAGAAGTGAGATTTATTGAAAGGGATGCATGGAGAAGCTTACTCCCTCACTTTCATGAGCATCAAACTCACACAAGAATTTAATAATACTAAAATTCAGGGTTGTCTGACAACATTCATTTTTTTTTCATGAGCCTGTCTTCTCAAATTCCCTGGCTAATGCTGCACATAGTGACACAGACAGTGTCACTCATGACAGCATTTACCTGCACTGCAACATGACTTGCCTGTCAACCTTAAGTGTTTGACAAACTGCTTTTTTTTAAAAAACAAACAAAACATAGATAACATGACCATATGTGAAACTGTTTTTGTTTGCTTATTTAAGGGCAGACATTAGGGTTGTCTGCTTTGCAGTTCTGTCTGCACTGCAGATGACCATTCTGGGGAACAAAACATGCAAAAGACTGTGAAATAACTTCCATTAGTTTTGTTACTAGCTGGTTCCTTCCCTCCATTTCCTTCCACTACTTACTCCTCTGGCACCCAAAATATCTGCAGGTACTCTGTAAAACATAGACATATATACTGTATCGATGTACAATAAAAATGAGGGAAAAAAAAGAAAAAGAAATGCAACATACTGAATAAGTGAAATACTGTGAACAATGTAATGAATGCGTCTTCATGTGGGGCGTGACAGAAGAACTGTGAAAAGTGGATGTTTCCCCTTTAAGAACTGAACTGTACATCACCAAAACCAGCATAACTCTCATTAACAACAAAGTGGTTCCAGTTAAAAAAAGCTGGACCTTCTTTCAGTCACTTCTATAACAGAAGCATACAAAGCGGTAGCCATCAGGTGAAATGTGCTGCTGTCAACAATATAAAATATGCTGATTGGCATCACAATACGCTTCCTGAATACTTTTATTAGTTGAGATGGTGAGAGCTCTCCCACTTGTTTTAGTCTCCGTAACTACCAAGAAGATATGTGCTGGGCACGAACAAATTTGTGATGACCTCATTTCTTCCTTTGAGGGTAATGCTGGGCTCTTCAGGTAGCTTGCTGCTGAACAAGATTTCATGTGTACTCTAGGAGACAGGCATTCTCACTTTCATGTTGTCTCCTGTGTCCTATAGCTTTAATGTGCTTTCTTGAATACAACCACCTACAGAAACACTGACATTTATTTAATCAGCCTGAGAGGAAAACTGGATTGCTAGAGAGAATAAATTGGCACCACATCATCTCAAAGAGAGGCTGAGCAAGTTGAGGATGTCCTGGACTAAGGAGGACTTTTCAGTTTGAGTTTGAAATGGCAGGAGCAGGACTGCCATTAACATTAACCTAATTTGCCTTCAGCAAAATTACTCTGTAGCGTTTCAAACCTAAAACACTGAATAATGATCCAGTAACATTGACAGTTAATCATGAATAGCTTCAGCTTCCACTGGATGCTATAAGATCCTTTTGTTTTAAGTAGCAAGGGAGCAGAATCACTGGATCACTTTCAGTCCTATAAATACAATGTTTATTGTATTCAATCATCAGTTTCTTTTTGTCAAATGATGAAAAAGATTTGAGATCAATTCTCCAACTCCACATTTATTCACAAAAAATGCTTTGGCCAACTTTACACCTGCATGTGCATACATGCCGTAAATCAACAGCACAAATGTACACATACACATCACTGGTATTGTTTTCCAAACTTATTTATTCTGTTGAGTCCTGCTTAACATGTAATCTGTTACCTACTCCTTCCCTTGTAAACAGACTTGTTCAAATACAAATTTAGATGAAAGTATTACACTATTTCATAAGTTTTTCTATAGTTTTTGCTCCAGGAGTGAATCTACCTGTGGTAGAGGGTTTTTTTAAATAAAAAAGGTTTAAAAAAATTCCAATTTTCTAAACCACTGGGTAGGCAGAGAAGAAAGCATAGGTTGGACCCATAAAAATCAGGAACTGCAACACAGTTCTGCTATTCCCCAAAATCATCTGTGCTTCAGAAGATCTGCACTGTTTACCTTCTGCCAGGCCAAAAATATATTCATAACTTAAGAAAGAAGCAAAACCAGAATAGCATACATTGGATGAGCCATAAGACTGTCAAATCTATGGCCCTGAATTTAGCTTTTCTCCTTGCCAAATTCTTAGTGATTATGTACATTCCTGCACAAAGTGTTTAGCTTCCTTTCACTGGAACACTGGAGTTGATTTCAGACTGCATAACACAATGCCATAAACTGGAGAAGAATTCCTCCTGCTTTCAATTGTCAGTTCTGAGATCACTCAAAAACAGCTGGAATGCCCAATTAATCACATCACAGGGCCTCACGTGTGGTTCCTTAGAAGTGGACACTAATAATAGCCTTATATTGTAACCAAAGGAGTGTCGCTTTGCCCATTGTCTTTATCACTTCGATTACTTGATAGTGACCATCAAGTGTAGACTGTGGCATTTAGAGTATCCACAGTTAAAACCACTTTAAGCACACGATACCTTGAGAGTCTGACTACAAAATGCAACATACCATTTCAGGCGTTCATGCTAGTCAAGACAGCCAGACAGAGATCTGCCCACTCACAAAGCTGTAAGTATTCTTCACATGCAGTCATTCAGCACAGTGGGAGAAAGAAAGGGGTTTTTGTAGTTTAAAGCTTACACTAATTTAAATTCAGTTCAGTCCTTGGACCTGCTTAGCTACATGTCTACAGAGTGAATAATTTTAATACTTTGTTGTGGTTTGAGGCTTGGAATGGGGGCGTGACCTTCCAGCAACTGGGAGGACCCCGGGTGGGGGTGAAACCATTGTATTCCCTCCCCTTCCCACACACACTCTGATAAGAGGCAGGGAGTGGTTTCTTGTTTCACTCCTGCCTTGGAGCTCAGAGAGGAAAGTTCTCCTTTCACTCCGTGGGACCCTGGGACCATTTCTGAGGGTTTTGTATATTTTATCTTTTGTATTATTCCCCTGATCTTTATATATATTATTTTCCTTACCTCCCTTTTTCGTTTTCTGTTCCTTGTTGAACAATATACTTCATTTTTTTAAAAAGTGTCTCTCTCTCTCTCTCTCGAGGGAATGGGGGAGAGGCGAGTACATAGTTCTGTTCGGTGTGGGTCCTGCCCTGAACCCCTTTTTACACGGAACCAGGACATACTTACACTTAGTTTTCCTAAAAAACAATAGACAAGTTTACCTATGAAAGCTGGAAGAGTAACCCTGCTCCAAGGATAGTTTTATATTCCCTGCCTTCTTTTCATAACTGATGTCAGCTTAGCTTATTTCTGCTTCTCCACTACACCCTTAATTTATTTCCCTTTTCAAGAGCATGTT
This sequence comes from Merops nubicus, assembly GCF_000691845.1. Lineage (NCBI taxonomy): Eukaryota > Metazoa > Chordata > Aves > Coraciiformes > Meropidae > Merops > Merops nubicus. The sequence goes on along the minus strand of NW_008586109.1, from coordinate 83,400 downwards.
TGCTCACAGAAAGCTCAGCCTATTTGAAGATGTCTCGATTTCCTGGGTTTTGTCAGAATATAGAAGCTGTTCCTCAAGTTACTTGATAGAAATATTACAATATCAGGCACTGTCATGCTCAACTTCACTGCAAATAACTTTCATTCTCAAAAAAAAAAAAAAAAAAAAAAAAAAAGGGGGTAAAAACACCTCTGTGCAGAGCCACTTCTGGCAGTCTCTCCAGTTTCCTGTTTTCGTAGTAGAACACTGTAAATTCTGCCTGCAGATGCAATCTTGCTGGAAATCATAGGAGCACTGGTTATTAGACCATTATGACCACCTCCAGGACAGTCGTTCAGGAGCCACACAAAGTTGATCTGATGAACCAGAAAGTACTGACTTTGGTAATAGTCACAGGTGCTCATTTGTGGAAAGCTGACTGCTCACTCACACATTTAGATTCTGCTGAAGAGTAACTCTTTCACATTCTCTCTAGCTGACAGCATAGCAAAAAAACCCACTAGGACATGCTAAGGCACGTGCCACAGTCTGTCTTATAGACATACTCCATCATTCAAGCAGCTTTCCTTTTCCTTAACTTATTACTTACCATTTTCAGTGGTCAAGATCCTTCATACATTTATTTTTTTTTTACCCAAGACATTACCAGACTATAGCAGAGCTCACACAGTTCAGCATTCTTTCATGGATAAGGCTACCCAATGTTTCTGCCATTTAAAAGAGACACTAACAAACTCCAGGGTAGACAATAAAAAGTCTGCCCAAAGAAGAAAGTTTCTTTGGAAAGCCCTGGAGATGAACCAGATAGGTGCTGTTCCTCCTGGAGACACACAAATTTACCTGGGATTAAACCCTGACAATCTTTAGTACTGGACAGCGGGGCGATCTCATGTACCTCAGTACTTGTTACTCATGCAATACACATGAGCATTCTCTATACCATAGAATACCCTGCATAATATTAACCTGTGCATGTTATTACAGGTTATGCTGAAAGGCTATAAATTTAAACTTGATTAAAGTAAATACTTTTACTGAACATGCTGCCTTTATTTTGTATTTGAAAGAGTAAATATGGGGGGCCAATTACATTATTTGATATGTAATCTTCATATTCCCTTATGGTTTTTTCTTGCCCTAGAAGTAATCACATTTTTCATAGTATTATTTCACATTTAGAAATTTCCAAGACTGATCATTCTTGCCTGTTGTTTTTTTGACTGTTTTTCTTTTTTCCAAATATGGAAGCCAGAACTGAACAAGGCACTCAAGGAGGAACATGCAATCACCACACATTAACGCACACAATCTTGCATGTAAACATATAAATGTATAAAGGCAAATTCTTCATTTTATAGCTTAATGAGAACAAACTAAAACTAGGCAGCTTTAAAGGGTTATGTCTACATTTAGCCTGCATCCAGTGCTAGACTATAGCAGTTTTTCCTCTCACCCAGTGATCCCCCCTCAGCCAAAAGGGGATACTGGGCAAAGGAGAGGAGACTCACAGTTTTAAATGAAAACAGATTTAATGAAACATCCAAACTAAAACAAATGCTAGTATAAACTAAAGAAAATTATACTCAGCCCAGCAAACACATAATGGTCACAACAAAAAAAGTAGACAGTCCTCAGGAGCAGGAAGAGAAACAGCAGCAAAGGCTGTAGGAGCAAAAGCCCAAGCAGATAACCTTCTATCCTCAGCAAAGCTCCCCCTTTATACTGAGCATGACCTTTGTGGTATGAGACACACCTGCAACCAGCTCAGGTCAGCTGCCCTGGCTGACTCCAAACTGTCAACAGCCTGCAAACCATGGCAGGCCTATGATTCTGTTCCAGCAAAACCAGGACAGAGTACATGCAGAGTGAGGAAATAAAATGAGACTTGGAGGTAAAGCAGTGAAATCTAAAGACATCTATGGAAAACAACAAAGTCATTGTAATCGTGTTACGTTTTAACAGAAAAACTGATGAAAACCAACTGGCCTATAGATTACATGGATCTGAGTTTCCTGTGAAAGGCTGAAGTGGGATGTCAAAGTCCCCAAGAAGGAAAAGAGTTCCCAAGAGACCATATACACAAATGAAAATGACAATGAGTGTCACATCCATACAGAAAATTTCAGTACTTCCTACTATGGATCAATATTGCATCCTCGTATGAGTAGAGGTATTGTACATGACGGAGCAAGCACATGATTTCATGTTTGCTGTTTCCTCTGGGTGCTTGTGAACCGAGATCAGCCTATTATCTGAAATTTATTTATGAAAAAGATTTGTGAGAAGGGCCAACAGAAGGAAATCATATTTCAGTACATTGGCAAAGGGAGACAAGGCACACAGTTAAACTCATTTTACAGTAATACAATACAATGATGTCTCCATTTAAGGGCTCAGGGCAGGACCTCACAAAGCAGAATTTGTGCTCCCCCTCTCTATCCCTTAAATTTCCCCAGATGGAGAGATAAACAGGAGTAAGAGAGGCTTTGCAACGCTTGGAAGTTGATAAAAATAAAGTATGTTATTTAACAGGGAACAGAAAGCAAGAAGGGAGGGAGATAGATATCCAAAGATGGGAGTAAAACAGAGTAAACACAAGATATACAAAACCCAAATCTCAGATGGCACAGGATTGCTCAGAACCATGTGGATGCAGCCATGCTGTGCTGTCCCCAGACCCAAAGAGAAAGAGGGTGAGAGAGAGAAACACCCCCTTCCTGCCTCTTTTAAAGAGCAGGGAGAGGAAGGGGAAGGGAATAAACTTCTTCCCCACCCCGCCCCCCCCCAGGACCCTCAGGGTCCTAGAGATCACCTGTCCCACCCCCAAGCCTTAAACCACAACAAATGGTCAAACAGTCGAGCATCCACTGGTAAGCAAGTTTTTTCTTCAGTTAAGCACTCGGAAGAGGCTCAGAAAGAGGCAAAGGTTCATTTATAAATCTGAAACAAAAGTGATCAAGTAGCTGAATTCTACCACAAGAAAAGGGTTTTCTCAACAACGTTAGAATGCAAGTCAAGTGCAGACCAGGTGCCAAAATCCCTCACTTTATGGGGAGAATGCAACCTGTCTCTTAATTCTCCCTAGAAGCCTACCTAAGTTAGGGTACGTCTCCCTTTTTTCACCAACATAGCTTTTAGCATAACTGAAAAGTGACCCCTAACCCACATAGCCATGCCAAAAGAAACTTTTAGTATGTGTTCACTTACACTAACAAAACAGTGTTATTACTGTCAGTACTTGCTCTACTGAAAAACAAATCAGGTTTAAAACAAACAAATGGAAATACTTTTTATATAATACATAATTAATTTGTGAAACCTTCTGCATACAGAATCAGGCAGAGGACAAAACTTTATCTGGATTTAAAAAAGCATGAGGCAAATTCATAGAGGAGATGTACATCTCTGGTTATTAAACATGAAAGCCCAGATGCAACCTCTATCACAGGAGGGAAAAAAAAAAAAAAAAACACAGTGAAAATAAACATTCATACTCCAAGTCCAGAAAGAGTCTTACCTTATTCAAACATTATTTAGTCCTCGTAGCCTTTCAAATATTGAAGCCTACTAATAGTGATGAAAATCTCCATGTATCTGATGTGCTATAAGCTTTGGATGGACCACACTTAGTTTTCAAGTCCCTCAGTTCTACTGCAGAAAGCAAAGAATAGAAGGGTTTAACCCAATACATAAATTTTTAGTGGATCTTCATCTCTCTTTCATTGTCTTGGTAATTTACTTTAGATAGGATCCATCCCTCTCTGTAAGAAATAAATACAAAAAATGCTCTTCTAGTTCAGACCAAAGTCTGGATCCATCTTCTATAGCTCAGTCTTTTACCAGCTGGTGGTCATTTGACCATACTGTCCCCCTGACAAGTACATAAGAAGTATTGTCTAAGGAGGAAACCTGACCGCTTTCTTGCTGCCAGATCCTAGACAAAAGTGGACTATGACAAAAAAAAACTCTGCTCTTACCATCCCTGCTCACTCCCTGCTATGTTACTTCTTCATTGTTATATAAAATTATCTAAACTAGCTCCCATATTAATAGCACTAGGAACAATAAGTAAAAGTGAATGAATAAACCGAGGAGCAGCAACCAATTCATACTCCTGTCCTTTCCAAACTCTGGTGTTACCATGCTAAGGCATATAGCTGCTACAGGAATGCAAATAACTCAGCCTTCTCTGAAGCAGAATATTTATAGCAATGGACAAAAAAGGTAGCACCTAAATCCATGACATCACACTGTCCACAAAGCTACCCTGATATTATTACTTGATTGTTGAAATCATATGATGTGTTTTTAATTATGTTTAAAAGGTACTATAGTACAACATTTTTATAAACTAAAACCACAGAGCAAATACAATGGACAAATGACAGGAGTTGATCCCATGAGGCAGTTTATGGAATATTTATATAAAATCTTGTAACCTTCAACAGAGGCCAAGTCTGTTGTCAGAACCAACAGTTTATTTTCAGGCAAGTAATCCTTCTCATTAGTCTTCTAGAGAAACAAAATGGAAACTTTAAGAATGAGACTTCGAAAAACATAGTATGAGATCAGGCAACATTCTGTAAAAGTTTTCCCATTACATTTCTGCTTCATTCTTTGCAAGGAAAAGACAGGTGATGATAACATACTTTACCTCTCTCAAAACCAATTTATGCTAGAATGGAAATGGTGCAAGTATTTCTTTCCACAAAAACATGGCATCACTCCTGATATTACAGATAACAATATAAATTATTTCTATTTAAATTTATCTGATGAATGAATCATACTGTTGGCCTCCCAATGTACCTTTAAAATGTTCTCAGTACCTCTGCTTTTGCATTGCTATATTCCTCCTATATTGTTTTTTCTAAAAAGCTATTAAGTAAATGCACATAATGCGGTAAAACACATGCAGATATACAGATCACACCTGTGCATGCAGTGATATTCCCTTTTTCCTTCTTTCTTCAATTAGCCTTTGATAGTGTGAGCAGGCTAACATGATTACAGGTAATGAACCAATTACTATTTCTACAGTCATGCTGAACTGTTTTTCCTTTGACTTAATTATGTTTAAAAATAACAAGCTTTCATTACGCATTTTATTGATGATCACATTTACACCTCAAGTCAGCTAATCAGACATGAGCACATAACAATATGATTTGAATGCTTATTGCTCATGTGACTACGTTTTTAAACTTAGCAAAGCAACAAGCAGAAATATCTATAGTTATAATTTATGGACAGAGTCCAACCCTGGAAAAAAATGAATCATACAGTACTCCTTACAGTGCACATGGGTATGCACTGCTTATGCCTTTGTGTATCACTAAGCCTTTGTATCAACAGAGACAACAAAGCAGAAGGGAATGAGAAAGAAGTATGAGTTGGGGCAAGACTGCTTGGTAGCACTGTTACCCTGATTTAATCTCCAGAAACTTACCCCATCCCAGAGGGGGTTTTGGTTAGGCTTTTCTGCCCTGTGAGCAATCTTGGGAAGGATTCTGAAGCAATTATATGCACATATTTATTTATCTTGCAAACTGTCCTAGGCAAGAAGGCAACACTAATCCTCCTGAGCAAAGCTAGGGACAGCACAGCATTAGCAACACTTGGAGCCACCTGGCTGGGGGTGATCTGGAATAGCTAAAATATCCCCGTGTGGACACGTTTGTTTTCCAAGACTGACAAGAAACTGCATCCTTGCATGTTTTTGAGCAACAGCAAGTTGTTTTGGAAGTTGTTTCCAGCAAGTTGGCTTGGAAATCGTGGCTCCTGCTCCTTTTTGCACTTCTCACTTCGCGAGAGCAGCAAAAGTCCTCAGGGACTTTTCATTTGCAGGAGCTATGGTGTGAAAGTGGAACAGGCACAGAGATCATTTTGGTCCCTAGTTCTAACCAAATGCAGCAAGGATGGTTTGAGTAAAGAATAAGGATTCATGTCTAAAGCAAATCAGGGAATATAGGTAGTCAGTTAAAACTTTTGTAACTAAAAAGCTGCACTTTTCTAGTGCAGACAGGCAAGGTAAGTTTATATCAAACTGCAAAAGTCACAGTTGCCTCTTTCAAATACACCCAAGTCAGATCTTGCCTATATTTTCTATAGGAGTTAAATGGCTAGACCATTTTCCAGTGAATTAAAACACATTTCGTATTTACCTTCCAGGGGACTGGCCTAACCTCCCACAAACTGGTGGAAATGCTCACCATTCTTCCCAGTACGGTTTCACAGATGGGCAGAAAAGCTTAGGCTCACCTCCAGACATGCAGAAGGCTCACAGTGCTTCAGCTTGGGAGTCACAGACCGAAATACCATCCTAATTTCCAATATTTATTCTAAAGGCATTTTCTATCTTTTTTTCCATTGATGAGCTTTTTAAAGTGGAAAGAGTAACACTCTACTCAATTATTTTAAAGAAATTGAGCTATCTTCAGGCAAGTTTTAAAAATTCATTTAATGTACTTCCTTTTGGCCTAAGAAGCCCATGTGTGAGGCTTTAAAACTGTCCTATGAGTTGCTTTTTCAGCTTGTTGGCTGTTTTGGATCTTTTTGTGAGAAGCTTAAATCTTCCCTTAAGCACAGATGCTTGCTATACTTGGTAACATAAGATTTTGAACGGCATTAGAGAGGCCAGATGCCTCAGAGTCAGGTACTGAAGTCATTTAACTTTTGAGGACTTGTGTTCTTAATTAGATCCAGCCCTTTAAACTATGAACATTGCAGAAAAGTCTCTCTGCATTAAGAAGAATTTATATTAAGCCATAGAAAAATGTTAAATTTTAATGCAATACAGCACTCCAACTTGGTCCTTGCTAGTGAGAATCTCATTTACAGAATGGCTCCTAATGAAATCTCAGAGAAAATATGTTGGCTTCAAAGCAAAATTAAAACAAAGACAAATGACTGAGGAATCACTGTTTTCAATAAGTTCTTTTTTCATGTGCTAATTACAGGGTAAGAAAGTTTATCAAGTATCTTATTATCTATTTCTCCTCTTTCTGCCAGGAGTTTATAAAAGGTGTGAAAATGAAGTAGTAGTATAATAATTTCATTTGTTTTAAAGAAAATAATCAGGTTAGCCAGCATTGAATAGATAGAGTCTAAGGATTCTGTTTGCATGACTTTGAAGGACAAATACAGTATTATCAGTTATGTTAGTTAAAGGAAAGATGGGGCCCTGAACAGATGTATTTATTTATATAGAAAAAAAAAGTCCCCTTATCGGGGAAAGAATTGACACAGGAGAGAAACCCATTGGGATAAAGGCAGAGATATTAATTCTGTTATGACTGGTACAGTTACTCAGATTTGACAAAAAGAGTTTTGCTGCTATGAGCTTTAACATTCTTTTACATAAAATCTTGAGGGTGTGGGGAACCCCTCAAATACTGGATCAGCATTTTCTAAAAACATTTCACTATCCCAGGTAAAATCTCCTGAAATAATTTAATTTTTACCGTGCTTCAAATGTTTGCAAATTGCAAATTCCCAGCATACTTAAGGGAACATAAACACATCTTCTGTGCTCGGGGATTAAAACCAGAGAGAACAAAGATATTCATTGTGGTGAATGCTACTAAAAAAAATTTCAGTGTTCAGTCAGTACATTACAAAGCAAGAAGTAAATTCTTCTTGGTTTTAAATGGCAGTGGATGCTGAGGCCTGGTGCCATGCAACATTTCTACACTCAGCTAAAGGGCATGGACCCACAGGAGCACGGTTTTGTTGAGACCCCTCTGGACTGTCTTTGGGAGCCTCAGCTCTTCCCTGATGGTGCTGCAGCCTGAGCATCAGTACTGAGTTTTCTCAGCATATCACTCCTGTACTTTAGGCTGTGCCATGGATGTCCATTGAATTCTAGTATTACCTATAAAATTGCATTTCTGACCTTCAAAGTGATGCACCAATTTAGTCCTGCTTACCACACAGACCTCCTATCTATTGCATTTGCTTAGTCATTCCCTGAGGTCCTACCCTGCTGGTCTCCTGTCAAATCCTACGTTTAAAGCAAGAGCCTTTGGCTCTCACCCTTTCAGCATCTCTGCTCCTCCAACATGAAAGTTGTTGCTGGTCAAGGTTCACAAATCAGAAGGCTTTTTCCTGACTGTTTTACAAACACCCGTTAACTCTTACCTGTTCTCTTCAGTTTCTGCTCAGTGTGCTTTAATAAAAATGCTGCAAGCTGTCAGTCCTTACTTTGAGCAGTGATTGTTAGGGTTTATTTTTAAATATAAACAGCCAGGAGGACTCTGTAGGTGGAAAGCAGTCAGATATCCTGTTGAATAGTGTGTGTCATTCCCAGCTGAACCCAGAAGCAGCCACTTCTGGACTACTCGTAGGAGCCACAGGAAAGAGCAAGCCTGCAAGTGTGTGCCAAGGCTCCCCAAGACCCTGCAGCACACCTGGCCCCTTTGGCAGCTGTCCCACATTAGCCAACAGCCCCTGCCATTCCCCACCAGCCTCCTGCACGTCAAGATGGGACCAAGCTGTCACTGAGCGTGGGGCAAGATTCTGGCAGGGATTGTGCCGTAGCTCTCATCTCACGGAGCCAATTAGGCAGTCTGGAGAGCACTGTTACAAGGAAAGCACATGATGCTACAGGTCAAAATGGGCACATATTTAAAAAGCTGTTACTTCTTAGTCCACCCCAGTCTGAGAATAGTTTAAAATAGTTTAAAATAACAGATGGAGCTTATATCCAAAGGGCTTTAAGCAGTACTGTTTTCTTTCACAAGAAACCAAATATCAGCCCTCTGCTATGCAATTACCCTATGTAAGCAGAAACTATAAACAAAAACCCATCTGTGAGGTGGTAATTCCTCAACTTCTTATGGCCATTTCACAAGTGTCCCAGGTCAGTGTTTTCTAGAGACTGTCTCTTTCTTGTGTGAACCAAGATCAGCTTTTAAGCAGTTGAGAAGTTTCCTTGGAATTGCTCTCATTCCTCTTTAAGTCTCTTTGTCTTCCCTCTTCCCTCACTCTCCATAGGAGCAGTTTGCTTCACTCCCCAGGGGTCCTTCTCATCCCCAGGTGTTTCCCACCAGACTGTGACTGAAGGACTGACTTCAAAGAAATCCCATATACATCCTAAATATTGTAAGTGGGTTTGTCCGAGATCACTGTCTGCATCTCTGTCTGCCTATGGCCAAGCAGAAGCTCAGATTTAATGCTTTGAGTGCAGAAAGGCAGCACACAGGTAGAAAGTGCCACATAGAGTTTGTGGTCATAGAAATAACACCAAAGACTGCCACATTCTCCATGGCAGCATCTGCTCACTGCTCCAGAGCCTGGATACCCACTGGAGGAGCAGGTAAAGCTAACGGGGGAATGTCCAACATGCAGGACACACATCATGACTTCTAAGAAATTTAGCATAAAGTGATTTCTGCATGAAAATTACAATGTTGACAACACAGACACTTTGGACACCACTTGTCCGAGGAGCTAAGAGGAGAGGGATAGCACACATTCTCCACCCCCATGGATATGAACTGTAATTAACCCCAATAAGGGACTTGGCCTCTGTTCTAACAATCTCACTTTTATCATGTACACCAGCCCTAACTGTGCCAGCATTTTCAGGTGTATTCTAAGCCCTTTTTTTTATTTGGTTTTGTCTTTTTTTTTTTTTTCCTCTCTGATTTTGTTATTAGGAAGGAGCCGCAAACTTCTGTGTCAGCAGAACAGAGAGGTGTCATACTGCTTTTGGAAAAGCCAGGCTGAGGTACAAAGGATAAGGACTGCTTAAGTCACCTTGGCTATGATATGACTCATGCCATGGAGCCCTGGCTTCAGACTGAAGAAACTGGTCTGGGATCTATCCCACAGGTGACCCATCCCACAAGCACTAGAGAGAGTTTGCCACAGTGAGGGAAATATCAGAAGTTTCTTCTTCCTTGGATTTTCAGTCCCTCTTTCCACAGACTTTCAAACAGAAGAGAACAGTACTCAAACATTTTAATTTAACCAAATTTGCTTCCCGGTTGGTGTCTTTGTGTTTTTGAGTTGCCTTCTACATTGTGGGTGCTATGCATATTGTATGTTTAAACACCACAACAATAATAAGAACTGAGTAAATAATTTGCAGCAAAGAACTTGAAAAATTTAATCTCTTTTCTCCTTCACAATTTGGTGGGAAGGAGCTAGTGATATTCTTCAATCTGTTGATCATCTGGAGTTATCCACTAGTTATTTTAGTGACTTAATTTCAGGTCTACAGATTAGAATCATAGAATGTATTGGGTTGGAAGGGACCCCTAAAGGCTATCTAGTCCAACCCCTTACAATGTTGCTCAGGGCCCTATCAAGCCTGGCCCTGAATGTCTCCAGGGATGGGGCTTCCACCACCTCTCTGGGTAACCTGTTCCACTGATCAACTACCCTCATATTAAAGAACTTTTTCCTAATGTCTAACCTAAATCTACCCTTTTCTAGCTTAAAACTATTACCCATTGTCCTGTTGCTACAAACCCTTGAGAACAGATCTTCCACTGCCTTCTTGTAGGTACCTCTCAGGTATTGCAAGGTTGCTATAAGGTCCCCCAGAGCCTCCTCTTCTCCAGGCTGAACAACCCCAACTCCCTCAGCCTGTCCTCATAGGAAAGATGCTCCATCCCCCTATAAATTTCTGTGGCTCTCCTCTGGACACGTTCCAAGAGGTCGACATTCCCCTCAGCCTGTCCTCATAGGAAAGATGCTCCATCCCCCTATAAATTTCTGTGGCTCTCCTCTGGACACGTTCCAAGAGGTCGACATTCTTCTCGTGCTGGAGGCTCCAGAGCTGGACACAGGACTCCAGGTGAGGGCTCACCGGGGCAGAGTATAGAGCCGCAGGAGCACCTCTCTCCATCTGCTGCCAACAGTTCTTTGGATGCAGCCCAGGATTTGATTTGCCTTCTGGCCTGCCATTGTGCATTGGTGGCTCATGTCCAGCTTTTCATCTACAAGTACCCCCAAGTCATTTTCCAAAGGACTGCTCTCTAGCATGTTCTCTCCCAGCCTATACTGATAATGCTGGTTGTACCAGCCCAGGTGCAGGACCCTGCACTTGGCCTTTGTGAACCTCATGATGTTCACCTGGGCCCACCTTTCCAGCATGTCTAGGTCTCTCTGGGCAGCCTCCCATCCCTCTGGCATATCAACTACACCACCCAGCTTGGTGTCATCAGCAAACTTGCTGAGGGTGCAAACAATGCCACTATCAGTATCACTGATGAAGATATTAAACAATACTGTTCCCGGTATGGACTACTGAGGGACACCACTTGTCACCTTTTTCCATGTGGACATTGAGCCATTGACCACTACTCTCTGGATGTGACCATCCAGCCAATTTCTTATCCACTGAAGAGTCCACCCATGAAACTCACATTTCTCCAACTTTGAGAGAAGGATGTTGTGGAGTACTGTGTCAAATGTCTTGGAGAAGTCCAGATAGATGACATCCATACCTTTTGTGCACAGACTGTTTATTACAAATATAGGGAAGATGGCAGTTTTGAGCTACCACAGATATTTTAAATTGAATGCAGAGATCACATGATCTGCATAAATATCTGTCCTAGTTCAGCTAGGATAGGGTTAATTTTCAATAGAAGTTGGGAGGGTCACAGCTGGGATAGACAGCCAAGCGAGTTGATAGGTTATTGGCTACCATTCTGACATGACCACAACATAAGGGCCAAGCTAGGCGTGTGTTTTGGGAAAGGGTTCGTGGTTATGCTGCCATTGCCATTCAGAGCTAATGTGGTCTGTATTTGTATTACTTGCTTTATGTATTGTTTCATTACTGTTATTGTTCTTACTGGTTTTTATTGCTTCTTTTGTGTTGTTGTATCAAACTCTTCTTATCTCAGCCCAAGGGGTTTTGTACTTTTCTGCCTTTTCTCCTTCCTATTTGGGAGGTGGCAAGAGGTGAGCAAGGGGCCATGTGGTGCTCAGCTCCTGGCTGGGTCTAAGCTGTGACAATATCTAATACTGAAAAGCATTGATTTATGTTAACATATAAAGATGATATAATACCACATTTTATTTGTCTTCCCTTGCCACCAGTTCAGCCTCCAAAAGTGCAAGTAAAGCACCACAAAAGTTAAAAACAGTATAATCAGAACAACATTTGTCCAGTAATGAACAAATGCAGTATATTTTCTTGCCTCTGACTCAAATTATTCTAATATAATATAAATAATCCGAGTTTCCAATACTGAAGAGAAAATAACAACTGTGTTAACTGCATTGTTGGTGTTTCCCTTTAATCCTATGCAAATATTAGATCTTGCAAAGTCCCTGAGCTGTAACGTCTGTTGGGCCAGGATCCATCATCAGGTAAACCTCCTGCTATGCTGGCATTACCTGGCCCTAGTGGCAAAAGCTGCAGGTGGAACAGTAACCTCTGTTCAAAACTTTCACATGCATTAGCTTTCCACTAGAATTTCATCTTAGTTTCTCATTAATAAATAAATGTTTATGAAAAACAAATACTAAAATAGATGGCTATTGTTTACTAGATTTCTGATTCAAGATGAAAAATGGCCCTGATTTATGCTGACATATAGTGGGAAGTGTTTTAGAAAATCTCTTTTTATGTGGAGATTAAATAGGCACTGGGAAACCCCTTTTTGTATATACAAGGCTTGGTCACATGGCTAACATCTGGAATGTATTCATCTCTTCTGCAAACTACATATGAGTCCCTTTCTGCTGCATTCCTTAAGCAGCAAGCAACATAGATGTATTAGTATTAACATGCCTTTGATTTACTTCTCCCCATTTTACAGTCTACTGCCATATGCCAACAGTATGTCACTGGGCATGATGTAACCGAGTCTGCCCCAGGAAATTCAGAAAGACTATTTTACTAGAAACCAGGCCTAAAAAGGCCACAATTTAATTTTATACCATTTGTTAAGCTGAAAAATATGAAAAGAACTTTGGCTCTGCACTACTTTTCTCCTCCTGCAGCGGTAGAAAGGGCAAAGAACTTGCTCAAGGCATGTGAGATTTTCCAAAGGAAAAAGAAACTCCAGGGTGTAGTAAACTGGATGCAGATAGCCTTACACTCACCCATTCCTTCTCTCAGAGAGGGGTAGAAAGTAGGATAGTATGCAGGTGGAATAAGCCTTGCCCAGGATACCTCATCCTGTCCACCCCTACCAGCATGAGCAGGGACAACAATTGGTCATGATTTGCAGCCACCCCTGTTGTTTAGGTGCTGGCAACACCCCTGGCATGATTTTGGACTGTGCTGACTAGTACTCTCCCAGAAAAAGCTGCTTAAGGCAAAAGCATGGGAGGATCACTGAGGTCACACTGTTTTGTTCAGTGGAGTTCAGGGAAAGGTAGCCATGGCTCTTGTCAGCAAGGCCAAGGAGGGGCTTCAGCCCCCTGCGTCAGTAGACCTGTATCCTCAGATAACTACAGCACTTTACACTGTGGACATTTTAGCCTGTGTTTGCTCCAGAAAAGGGAAACACACCTCTACCCTCTGCCAAGCATGTCTTATCACAGCTGGCCTTTGTTTTCATATTGGTCCTCTCCACCATGACCTGTTATCCAATATTTAATAATTGCTCTATAGCTTTATCTGTAGCCCAATGGATGGACTCAGAGTTTGAAACTGTGTGCCTGTTATGGCCATGTATGCTAAATACAGACAACATCTTGAATGCCTCTTTACTATTCATTAAGGACACGAAAACTTTCCAAGATTTTAATGCTTTTAAGTACTTTAGAACAATATAAGATTTGCAAACTGTATAAGAGACTGGGTATCTTGAAGTTTCTGTAACAGGGCCAACAGATTTTACCAACTGTTGGGGGTGAAAAAAAGCAGGTATGGTGTGATTACTCTTAAGTTCAATGAAGAAACAATTTGTTGTTTCCACTGGTAAGGTGTTTCCTTCTGAAACACACCATCAAGACAGCTGGCAGGAATTGAAACTAATTTTAAGTAGCTCCAACAAGAAGTCAGATTCTGACAGGACACTGAATCTCACTTCTTTGCCTTTTCTAGAATGGAACCATCTGGAATGCTGTGCCAATTTAGGGTCACTGAATTGCTAAGAAGGTTGAATAAATATGAAATAAATTAGATAAGTCTAGAAAATATGCTGGAAAAGGAAAGAATATGTAAATTGTAGTTATTTTGCTCAGAAAAAAAGGTAGAGTGTGACATCTCTATCATTAAAAGCTTTCAAGAGTAAGCTGGAAAAAAAAAAAAGTCTGTCAGAAATGACACGGCTGGAGATAATCCTGTCGGGTAGGGGAATAGATTGGATTACTTCCCAAGAGGTTTTTCAGCCATAAGGTTCTGTTATAGACCAGATCAACTGTCTGTTGTCAAGTGATAACTTGAGCTTGAGGAGAACCTCACAACTTTAAGAAGTTCACCAAGCCCAAAGACTCCTTATAGGGTATAATGGGCCCTGAAGCTGCCCTACTCCACATGACTGCTGCTGAGAAAGGAAGGACAATACAGCTGGGAGATGGCTTTCCACAGAGTAATTTATTTCAAAGCACAAAAAGCATAGGAATGTAAAAATAATGTTTTAGAGACATCTTGATTTCTGGGAAACTCAACATAATACTTAAGGATCATTTTATGATATAGTGGAGACATAAAAGGAGAAGCTTTTTCCTACCTCTCTTCTTTAAAGTTGTTTCTCTTGATTGAGAGAACAAAATTTTGAGCTGACAGCTGTGATCTGAGTTACAATGGAGTATGTAATCATGTGAACACTTAATGTAGCCCATTTAAAGATATACCATTCTTTCCATCATCTTATACACAAGCATAAAGCAACAGCTTGTAAATAAATAAAATAAAATAAACATTTGCATTATTTTCGTTTCCATAATGGTACAGCACAGCTTTACTGACTTATTTTATGTGACAAGCTTCGCATTTTTAAGCTATGTATTTAATCATCTCAGCAGTTTAGATATTTTCTTTTCAAACCTCAGCCTTGTTTTCCCTGGGTACTTTCAGTGATTACACAAACAAATAAAATAAATCCCTAATTTAGGTGTTAATTTTTGACACTACATTATTACAAACTGTGAGCCTGATTCAGTTTGAATTGTTGAATGATTTTTACTTAGGACATAGTTAGGGATACTGTTCTTTTCTCTCTGTCTTACAGGCACACATTACGACATGGAGCGTGTTTTCCATGCACGTACTGGAAGCACCCAGCCAACATTCTGTGTCCATGCACAGCACTGTGTGAGCTCCAGGCAAACCAGAACAGCAATGCCCAGTGCGGGCGTCTCAGAGTTAAAACTACTCTGGATTAAGGCAGTGCTATACAAAGTCAGTATTGGCTTCAAAGTTGTGTTTGTGTCAGCTGTACTTCACTTACTAACTTCCAACCTGTCATTGTATCTCAGGGCTTTCTGCCTCCATGCAATACCTTCTTTGGCTGTTATTCCATTAATTAGATTTTTTAAAGCGAATATTGGTGTAACAAAAAAAAAAAAAAAAAAAAAAAGGCAAGAAAAAAAATTGTGAGAGTATCAGTCATTATTAGTCTTCACGTTTGACTGACAAGCAGAGGAGAAAGATTTTTAGCCACTTTGACACCTTCCTACTGCTGTGCCAACCTTACCCAGGCAGAATCCAGCACTGACAAGTAAGAGACAGAGGTTTTTCTGGTAAGTGTAAATTTTCTGACTACAGTCACATTCTGGTTGCACTCCCAGTTCCCAGGCAATAGAAGGAGATAGCACACAAGCCAGAACATCTGCCCTTAGTCACTGGAGATTTATCAGATAATCTTCAGAGATCAGATGTATTTGTTGCTCAGTTGTTTTTTGCCACCAGAGCTCCTGGAATTGACCCTTGGTCTAATAAAAGCAGGGGGAGGGGATTACTTCAAATTTGAAGTAAACCAAAACCAGGCTCCCTGTGACATGTAATTTTTAAGAATGCAGCAAAGATTCCAAGAAGCACAAGCTGCATTACCAGCCCCACCACAAAATTAAAGCGTTGTCGTTAACTATGGACAGAACCCACTGAACTCAAAGCATCTTTCCAAAAACAGCCCACTCCTTTCTTAAGCAATCACTGCAGATTGCAAAAGCAACAAATGTTTTAGCCACAAATGAAAGAGCCACTGCCTGTCCACAAAGCTTCTTATGAAATTTCCCACTTACTAAAGAAACATATGAAGACATTTGTTAGTGTTAAATTGGTGAAAGATTTGTGTTTTCTAGGAGGTACTGAAATTCTCTTTTTCTGAATGCAGACATAGGTTAAAGATAATGAAGGAAAATCACACATTCCAGCTGTCAGAAAGTTGTTTTGTTTTTTTTTTTTTTTCCCATAATGGAACTGGTGAGCAGCAGTGCCCTTGGAGAAACAGAATTAAAAAGAAGAAAAAAAAGAAGCAGCAGCATTCATTTTGGTTATCGATGAAGGAAGAGACACAGAGGATACCATAAGGAAAGCAACACCATAGAAAGGTGCCTGAAAGGAAAAATACCAAATGCAGACAGATATGATGAAAAATCCTTACTACAGCATAAGATTTATTTTCTAAAGAGAGAGATTGCCTGGGACAGACCTCATTAGTGTGATGAGAGTCTTTCTAAGATAGATTGTGGAGAGCGATTTGTTCTATCACTAAGTCAAAAAGCTACCATTCTGACTTTTCTGGATTATCCTTCTTCTGGTGTCAGGTTAAAGGAACAAAGACACTGCAAACTCCCTGTTCAGTAAATTGTCTTTTTATGGATACCTGCATTCTGGTAAAAATTCACTACCCACCGCCTCATAGGTGACCACAATTCTTGGAGACTGAAGCCAGCTCACAGGAGCTCTACAAGGCTCGAGGGCAGTGTACCTTGCAGGAGCTGCTTCTCCCTTTTCAGACTGGTTTAGCTCTCAAGATAAGGTAGTAAACGGAACAGGGGTGTCCCTGTCACAACAGCACAGGCAAGACAACTCCATCAGTCTCTAACTTTCCTAAGGGAAGTTCATTGCCAGTGACTTCCTCCTCTGTCTCAAGTTTGCAGATCTGGGCACAGGAGAGCATTAGGTCATTTCTTGCACTTAATTTAAGAATGAAGATCAAGCTACTGAACTTCAGACGTGAATGCTAAGCAGCTGACCATGCATTTAGGGATCTAAGCACAGAGTCTGTATATAAATCTCTGCGAAGGTGCTGGGGAAAAGCATCTTATGGCTATAAAACACTTCCAAAGATAAAAGTCTTCACAAAGACATATATTTGCACAGTACTTCAGTGTAATATTGGAGAATAAAAAGAAAAAGCAGAAATAGAGAAAATGGAGAGAAATGGAAGCAGAAGCAAAGATGATGTGAGAAAAAGACACTAGAAGGAGATACAGACACAAAAAGGTGATAAGATGAATTTCAACAATTAATCTGAAATGCTTTTCCAAAACAATAGGGAAGTGAAAATGGAATCTAATGTGGAATGGATGAAAAGCAAAAAGACTGGAAAAGACAAAGCAAAAAAAAGAAACAAAAAAACCCAGTAGAATAAAAATAGAAAATTACAATATGAAGATGGAAAGTAAGTACACATGCAAGGCAAGTAAGGAAAAAGTGAGGTTTTGTTTCATTATTTATTCTGCAGAAAAAGGGTAAAGCTGTGTGAATTCAGGAATGTATGAATGATATGCTCTGTATTTAGAGCCTGAGTGGCCAAGATTCTGATTCAATACATAGCAGAGCTGTTAAATCACTTGGTTTTAGGGCATTAAACCAAGGCACAGTATTTCCTTCAGTGTACTTAGTGACAGCAGCAGTATCCTTTCTCTCTCCAAAACAAAGAAACTGAGGCCACAGGCTCTCTTACTTCTTTTCAGCTTGGCTCTCCAGAAGGCTGCTTTGGACCTGGGTGGCTTGGGTGGTTGTCAAGTGCCTCACTAAAAGTTTACTCTGTTCTTTCTAAAGTCCTGGTATGAGTGAATTGGATATTTATGATCGAGAGAAGTAATGTTGTCCTTTTTTATCTAAGAAGGCATGTGCTCCCTGCATCCGTCTTCCTACATAATACTGCATTGCCCACTTCCACTAGATAAGACAGAGCCATTGAAACAGTTCCAAGCAGCACTGTCAGGGTTATGGCTCTGCAAAGTCCTGTGAAAGCAAGAAGTGCTCCTCAAGAAGTATTAGCCCGTTCCTGCCTGGGGGAATTTAAATCTGCTCCAGGATACTATGGAGGGAAGACAGATCAGAGTCTGGCTATGGGGCCAAAGAGATCTGACAATTCTGATTTGGGCCTTCCTGGAAACTCTTTCGACTGCCCTGTGGACACTGTAATGGATTTTTAATCTTTACCTCTGTCAGCACTAAAATCACACACACAGGTTAAAAATAAAAAATCTCAACCAGCTAAATTATATACGTCTTTTGTTCAAACATACTTTTAAGATTTGCATAATTTAGTATTGTGGTCAGTATTAAACACGGAGAAACAAGGCTCCCTTTCAGGACCACCTAATCTTAATAAGGTCGTTATTCAAATGTCTACTTTTGTTTATGGAAACATAGCATTTAAAAATAGAAAGTGGTTTGGGCTTTTGATCTTCTGTTTAAAAGGAAAAAAAGTGATTCAATAGAATTAGTAACACTTGCAGCATATTAACCCACTCTCTATAGAAATGCAATTTAGCAAAAGGAATGTGGTTGGAAAGTCAGGCCAGAATAACAACAGCTAACTTCAGATCCACCCAAGGCTTCTATAGGGACCATACCAATTAAGATAATAGTTATGTTTGTTGGGAAGTGAACTCTGTGTTTGGGATGTTTCCCAATTAAAGAAGTGTATTTGAAGTGGGATTTAATTTTAATGTTTCGATGCCAGAACATTTACTTGCGTCTGTTTTCATTTCAAGTGATGCTGAGGTTACATTTTCAAGTTGGTACTGCTGTCATCAGGCCTCTCTAGTGTTTTTATTTACTGCAAGGGAGTGACAGTTGGAGGGTAGTATGCCAAGAATCATGGTTTCCCAAAGTTTAACCCAAAATGAATGATCTAAATTACATAAGGCCCAAGTCAGAAAAATTTAGTGGGTAAAACACCCATTAACTTCAGTGGGAGAATTGAGAAGACTGAAGAACCGACTTCCTTCTCAATAAACTTTACATTTGAGCTTAGAGAGTTCTGTGCTATTAAATTCTTTCAAAAGAATGTACACCAGAAAGAATACAGTCTCTACTAGATCTGTATAGAAAAAAACAGTGAATAAAAAAGCCAATAAATTTCACGGTTTTCTTCTGTTTGCAGACAGACTGGGGCATCAACAGTTCCCTTGAACTTATGGATTTATCAAATATAGTGGACAAATATCTTTCTTAAGAATCTATGGGTTGGTCACAAACATTTTAAAGTTGGCTTTTCTTGCTTAAGTGTGACTGATCAGCTAAGTCATAGGCTGTTTTGTTTTATCCTTCAGGGAGAAGGTTAGCCTGAAACCCCATATGAACTTAAAATGTTATTTCCAAGAAAGCATTCTTTTGACACAGAAGCCGTTTCCCACTACAATATTTGTCAGTAAAACACAACTGCTCACGTTTTCATAAAAATAGACCAGAATACAGAAGAAGTAAATTCATTAAAATAAAGCAATCTAAAATTAATTCTAATAGTGTTGAAAAAAGGATTACTACCTGTACATAAACAAGTGAAGAAGAAGAAAAGCTATCACTAGTTCCAAGTGTCACTCGTGGACATCAAGAAGTTTACAAGTGGTATTTAAAAATCAATATGACATTTTATGGATAGATAATATGAGTCAGAGAAATGAACAGAATGAGTTTTGCTACGTCAAGAAGAGGCATGACATAATTCAATACATTCTGAAACTGTTAAACAACTCATCTTATTAGAAGACACTTATTAGTTGTCCAGGCTTACATAAACACACATGTGTACAAACATCCTCTCTTGCACTTTTCAGATCTGCACTATTTGAATATCCTCAAAAACTGCTACTGGTTTAAGGTTTGGTATATATCAGAGTTAAACACGAGAGTTTAATATTTATATTTACATGGTTCAGAAGAGACAGAATCAAGACAGACATAAACCTAAGGTTTCCACCCTGGGACTGATGATGTCTGAGAACTGTCGAATTTGAAAGTGATGGAAGAGTGTTGACAGACTGGGGATAAGGTCCATTTAAAGGAATTTTGTCTTATATGGATTCACTTTTAGAAATTCCCTGGCTTTCCCATACCTAAATCAGTCAAACAGACACATTGGAAAAATACCATAAAACAGATTTTTAAGTGCAGAAAAAGGTCTGCATGCCATTTAAATATATGTGATTCAACAGATCATAGGCTTGATTCTTCCATTCCCTCCTTTACATCACTGGAACTCTGCTGATCTCACTGGAGTTACTTCAAATACACGTTTGTAATGGAGAATGGAATCCAGCTCTAAATCTGTGTGTGATACAATCTCGGTAAAATACATAAATCTAAACAGTTATTGGCCCCAGTCCCTGAGGTACCTGATTGCACAGCAAGTCATAACTGATTTATGAATACTGAAGTTAAACATGGAATGAAAACAGTCTGAAGTAATGTCAGAAAGACCTTTGTTGGAGTACTTTTTCGTCAAAATAATTTGAAGAAGGAAAATATCAGCAACCACTGATTGTTCACAAACAACATTGAAAAAGTTAATCTTTTGACACATTAAGATCACTTTCTAAGTTTCTGGAGAACCGTTTAGGTATACTACTTACTCACTGCTTTTTTGAAGTGCCTACAATATAACAGACACTTTCTGAACATGGGGAGCACTAGTTCATTCACTAGTGAGCTGAAAACACAAATTCTTTTTTCTGAAATTAATTCTTAATCTAATTCTATGAATATATTTATGAAGCTGAATAACACTTAATTAAAAATAAGCTGGTATAAATTAATAACTTTGTCTCTTCATTGCAGAAGCTGTTGCAATTGCAAGTTTTAATTGTAACAATCTATCACAAATTAAAGTCTCAACTATGAAGGGCTAAACTGCACTGAGAAATGGAGCACAGCATCACTCAGGCGAGGAAGGCCAAAGATTAGTAGCTAGAATAATAGATGGCTGGGGACAGCAGTGTGCCCTTGTGGCCAGGAGGACCAATGCTATTCTGGGGTGCACTAAGAAAAGTGTATGCAGCAGAACAAGGGAGGTCCTGCTCCCCCTCTACTCTGCTCTGGTGAGACCTCACCTGGAGTATTGTGTCCAGTTCAGGGCCCCCCATTTCAAGAGGGACACAGATCTACACGGGAAAGTCCAGCGAAGGGCTACGAGGATGAGTGGGGGACTGGAACACCTGCCCTATGAGGAGAGGCTGAGAGACCTGGGGCTTTTTAGTCTGGAGAAGAGAAGACTGAGGGGGGATCTAATTAATGTGTATAAATATATGCGGGCTGGGTGTCAGGAAGGAAGGGGCAATCTCTTCTCACCTATGCCCTGCGATAGGACACGGGGCAATGCTGGAGCACAGGAAGTTCCACCTCAACACGAGGAAGAACTTCTTTACTGTAAGGGTTCCAGAGCACTGGAACAGGCTCCCCAGGGAGGTTGTGGAGTCTCCTTCCTCAGAGACTTTTAAGACCCGTCTGGATGTGTTCCTGTGTGACCTGCCCTAGACTAGATTGTCCTGCTCTGGCAGGTGGCTGGACTCGATGATTTCTGGAGGTCCCTTCCAACCCCTGACATTCTGTGATTCTGTGGCTTTGGGATAAATATAATTTCATTCTCAACAGAAAGCAAATAAAAACTGGAAGACTATGGGCTATCAGATATAAATTCTATATACATATATGTATAGAAATGTATATATATAGAATCATATGCACATACATAAATGTATATACATTCATATATGTGTATATATACATACATGCATATATATATATGTATCTGAACTGCCTAGATGAATTCTGATACATGAATAGATTCAAAGCCGCTAAGAATCTCGGACTGAGAAAGTCTAAAATGTCAAAGGGAACAGTGAAATCTCTCAGAATAAGTAATTTTCCAAGACTTCATAATGACAGATCCAAAACTAATTGGAACATTCCATACACAAGTTTCTGGAACTCTGAAGCTTATAAATGACTAAAAGTTGCAAAAGAATTAAAGCTGAAAGACACAGATCTATATTTTCCATGAATATCCATCAAAGCTGATATCCAGCTTTTCTATCTTAATTAATAAAATGTATTTCAAGCAATCTTTCCTTTACTTATTTTGTACTGCTTTTTCCTCTTTTTCTTACTGAGGAATATGTACCACATGTCAGCTTTGTTTCCTTTTCTCACTGCACAGTAATCTCTATATTCTGAGTGCATTTGTAAAAGAAGGGAAGGAGTCCCTCCTTTCAAAATCTTCCTTCCTGTTGCAAAATGCCAAAGGTATGGAATCAGAAACCCGCCAAGGTGTGGTGTGGGGTTTGTTGGTTAGTTGATCTTATTTTGGTTTAACCCCCCCCAATAAACAGCAATACTTCTGGAAGAATGGAATGTTACATGGGATTACATATACCTTTTCATGGATCCTCCAGATCCTTCAGTAACTGTAGAACCTACTCTGAGAAAAATGTTCTAGGTGACTTTCTGACAGTTCCTGGCTAGGGAACCAAAAGAGGTTAAGTTAAGCCTAAATTCAAATGAAAAAGCAAAACAAAACAAAACAAAAACAAAAACCAACCATCGCTGCCACCACCAAAAAAAACCCAAACCAAACCACACCAAAAACAAAATTAAAAAAAAAAACAAAAAAAAACCACAAACAACTGCCCATAGATAGCTCTGAGCTTCCAATTGCTCTCTTGGACCTCCTAGTAGAGATTCTTGAATAGTGGAGCCAAAAAAGTAGCTCTTGCCAAAACTTCCCACTATTGTTCATTTGTAATGTTATCATTATTTATCGTTAGCAATCAAGGAATTGTTCTCTTTTGTGAGAGATACAACACAGAGAAGTAGCTAATCTCCCTGCCCCTGGGGATTCACAGCATAGTGTCCAATAGGATGCTGCAGGTGCACAAGCAACACAATGACGCTAATGTTGGATGGAAAAAGGAGAGAAATAAAATAAAATGGGTTGGGCAGAAAAGCTGGCTCTCTTCTAAGCCTACCATTAGCAAGCAGT
Source organism: Merops nubicus (assembly GCF_000691845.1). Classification (NCBI taxonomy): domain Eukaryota; kingdom Metazoa; phylum Chordata; class Aves; order Coraciiformes; family Meropidae; genus Merops; species Merops nubicus. The sequence continues at coordinate 60,265 of NW_008586109.1, read as the reverse complement.
TGTGAGTTGTAGGCATAGCAGCTGAAAGAGGAGACTTAAAACACGATTAAACAATACAGCAGATATTCCCATCTAACTGTATAGTCTTTTTACTTTAGTTCTGGTTTGGGACTAAACCCTTTGACAATTTTTTCTGATTGAAAAGTGGGTCAGTTCCTTAGAAAAAAACAATAAGACCTAATGGAAATGACAGTGCTAGACTGGAACAAGAGGGAACTGTTGTCTTGTTACCCTTTCCAGCACTTTAAGGGACAACAAAAAAATTATATAATCTTAGAACAAGCTCCTAAGCTAAACATATCACCCACCTGACTTTCAAACATCCCTGCAAGTCAGGAATTGGTGTGCACTAACGTAACAATATTAGAAACCTGGAACTAGCACAACACAGAATTTCCAACCATTAGAATATTTCTAGATGGCAATTAACAGCACAAGCCACTCAGATATCAGAGCAGGAATAGGAAATTAGGGGAGAAAGCCTATTGTTTGTGCATGTCCCATCTCTGATAAGGCTACATGAAGCAATATTTCAGATAAAGACTCAGGGAAGGATAATCTTCATCAGCACTTGCAGAGGGGGCTATAAAGGATTCAGATTAGAGGCTATACAACAGAAATATTTTTCCTATTATTCACAGGGAGCAATAAGTCTATTAAAAGTTAATGTGATAGGAAATTGGAAGTTGTACAGAAACTTCTGTGTAGTGAAACTCGTCCTTTTAAAGTAAGTTCTGAAGGCAAAGAGGAATAAATCTTCATCAGATTTGTGATGCCAGAAAAGCATGAAGACCTGTGACTTGTATAGTAGTGCATAGCTGTGGACAGGCTTTTGTTCGTGGAAGTGACAAGAATGTCAGAAAAAAATGTCAGTGGTCATATTTCAGTTTGGTCACAGGAACGTAGCATGGGAACAATCCTTTTTGCTCATACAGCCTATCACTATATAATTTCTTGCATGAACTGATGCAGCACTATCTCAAAACCTGAAGAGGTTTCACTCCCCTGCTAGTCTCACAGCTCCAGAAGTACAGAAGAGAATGTAAACACAGATCTCTCCTCTCCCCAGACTCTACTACAGAAGGGCAGATTCCCTTTTGAAACCTATTAAAAATGGCACTCTGGGGCCCTGAGACTGAAGGTGGGCGTACAGTCATAGCAGTAAACCTGCTTGAGGTTTTCAGACTACTAAAGTCTTACATTTTTGTGGTGAATCATTTTCAGATAAAGCCAGGATGAAATAGCCTCATGAGACAGGTTTTAATATCAATGGTTCACAAAAAATGACTAAATGAATCCAAACTCCTGTACAGAAAAAGCCCCAACTGATGTTTTGCCAAACCAGGAAATGGCTGTAAAGAAATACACATGCACTAAAACCAGCTGTCCCCAGGGCCCTCAGAAAGAGTCATGGTGGAGACAGGAGAGCACGGCCAGCTGCAAGCACACCCCAGAGCTAGCCTGCATCTACGGCACCGCTGCAGAAAAGAATCTGGGGAGGCAAGGGTTAAAGACACTCAAAACATCTAGAATGAAACTGAGCCAAAAGAGAAGCAATATTTGTTTTGTGACTCTGTTGCTTTCTGGACAAACACGCAGAACCAACTGTATTTTAAAAGAAAATTCACGGCTGGTAGTCTGGGGTACCACTGTCATGGCCTAATTAACTGAAGGGCTGAAACTAACATGGGCTTAACTATCTCAGTTCATACTGAAGAAATTACAAAAACTTGCTGGATCTCACCTGTGATAGCCACTCAACAAAGCAGATACCAACACCCTGCAAACACCATTCCCATGCCGTCACCCCGCAACCTGCATATGGGGACACAGGGAGCCAAGGTGACTTCCCCATGGCTGTTCAACAGGCTGGTACTGGCACTCATGCCAGTGGTCCCTAGGACTGAGCGGTCTTATTTTATGGCTCATCCTAATTCTTCAAAAATTTTCTTCATACCTTCTTATTTTTTACAGTGGCACCTGCTGGCAATGGCACAGGAAAAGATGATTTCTTACTGTTGGGCTAAGCAGATAAGTTTAATTATGAACCAAGGTGTGCAGTATTTCATTTCCCTCTCTCTCACCCTCTCACCCTTTCTTTGGGTGTAATATAACACATTATACAGAACACAAGGAGGCTTGTTAGATTACTGTTGGAAGATGCAAGAATTGGTTAATTTTGCACCATTTCTCCCTCTCATTATAATCTTTGCCACCAGAACGGCTACATTCTGTGAAATATTCCGTTCTCAGTGCAGTCATTGTCATGTGAATGAGCTATCACAGAATCATAATGCCTGAGATGTTTTATTCTTACATTCGTGACATTTGTATTTCAGTGACAAAAGCTTCAGCAAGAAAGGGAATGGAAGAAATTTAATCCAGTCTCTTGATCATTTTAAAATTCTAATTTTATGGCCTTTTCTTTCCTAGATGCTACAGCACAGTTTCCTTAATATGTAAGAAGTCTGTATTTAGAGTAAGAATGAACTGATGAAATCAAACCTCTAGGATGTTTGTATTTTAATGGTTTCTGCATTAAAGACACTGTATCAGTGCAAATTGCTGATAGTTAGGAGATGTGAGAACCAAGGAATATTTGCTAGTCATTTTTTGCCACTTAAGAGTGTATGTGTTCTGTGAAAACTCTGATGAGATGCAGTTTCTATTACACCAGTATATAGTAAAAGATCAATTATTTTCAGGCATTGATATTTGCCAATGGGATAGTTGCAACTAATAACAGAGGTAATCAGGCCAGGGAAGAGCATCACGAATCAGTCTACATGTGCAGCCATGTGTCATTTAGGATGCTCTTCTGCTTTGCTGATTTCAATGGCAAAAATTACCACCGATTTTAATGGGACCAGGATCAGGACCTCAGTCCAAAATCTCATACCCTGTTTAAATCCTCTTGTCAAGCCACACTGAAATCATCTTTTTGATGCAAGCTTGCATGAGTAGCAGTTCAGACAATCTAGCTTTATTTTCTTTCTCCATTTAAAATACTTTTTAAGCTTACCTTGCCATTTCTGCTGATCTTGGAAAATATAATATTTAGCAAGCAATTTTGCAGGAGTTCCCTAGTACACACATCAAGGGGTAAATTATTACGCCAGAGCAAACAAAACGATTGCGCCAGAGCAAACAAAACATTCATACCAGCAGGAAGAGGAAGGAATTCTGATTATTTTTTTCCTGCCATGGGTACAAAATAATTGTTCTTCAATGATCTTTCCTACAACATGACCATAAAAAGGTGTCTGAGCTGTCAAAATAGTATTCGGATGGCTGACTGTCGAAGATCTGCTACAGCATCACAACTGGAGATTTTAATTGCATTCAGACATCACGCTGGAAAATCATGAGTGCATTTTCTCCCTTTCTTCCTCTCTTACATACACATGTTCTTTAAGGATGTAAGCTTATATATTTCCATATATTCTCGCAGTTTCAAAATTGTATGATATCTTAATGTCTACATGTCATGTAATAATATTCCTCTTACTCTCTCTCTTTTTAAATGTTTGCAGATTCCACTTTTGATACTAGAACTGCAAGGCCTCATTATTTCTTATTTCCAGAAGTTACAGTTTTAATGTTTAAATGTAATCTTTGAGATAGTTTCATTTGCCTAGCCTAACCTCTATGATCAAATGACTACCTTTTTTACTTTTCAAAATACTGGGATCTCAGGATCCATGAATTCTCTTAATCATTGCTCAATTTCTTTTATCCATGTTCCTTTTTTTCCTACACTCATAACAAGACTGCAGCTCAGACCTGCAAGATCTGAACTCTAGTCCGTATTTTTAAAGTCATGGTTCTATAGATAATATTTTTTTTTTATTTTAGTTCACAGGTAACCTACTTAAAGACATCTAGATGTGTATTTTAAATTCTTAGATAAAATGTTCAAGTAGTTGATTTTAACTTGCAATAACAAAGAATTAAGAAGAGAAGATCCATAGGGAACACCCTAACAAGTACATGGTTATATTTTTCTACCTATTTTAGAGGGCTTTGTTTTACTGGGAATCTCCCTGTTTTCATGCACTGCCTTTTGGCTTCAGTTTTCCTTTGATATTTGTCTTTATAATGAAAAAAAATACAATGGAGGCTTATGTTAACTAGAGAAAAGCCAGAGAGTTTATTACTCTGAATACTAAATATTTCAGTTAAAAATGGGACGTTGAGGAGAGTAGTTGAGTATTTTTCCCACCATGAATACAACCATTCTGTGCTGGCAACCTTCAGACTTCTCTTTAATAAAATTGTTTGCAAGGAAATAATAAATTAAAAAGGTCTAGTGTTTCCCTCATGGCCTTACACAGGGACAGCTTTCAAAACAGTGATAAGATTTCATTATGCAGATGCATTATATTTAAATGTTTTGCTACAGCATCACCAGCTCTAGCACCTGTGATGGAGTAGCATGCTGTGGAGGTCCACAGATCCCAAATCAACCTCAATTTGCTACTGTGATAAGAGGTAACAGAGGAAACATGTTTCACCTTCTTTACTTAGCACCTTGTAAAGCAATAGAAATGTTTTCATTTTGAATGGACCACTTTCTGCACAAGGTTTGGGAAGAATGTCATTAAAAGCTTTTCCTGCCTCACCCTTCCTTCACTGAGCTAGCCTCACGTAAAAAAAAATATTATCATGCAAATTTATTTCCAGTTATGGATTATTTTGTGGTCCAAGGGAGAAATGAGGTGGTAAACTGACTCCTCAGTGAGAAGTCTGAAATCATGTGCCAGTCTGGGTTTTGTTCTTTTTCAGCTTGGCAGTAATTACTGGATGATATTTCAGATAGCCTAAACAGACAATATGGTAGTACAGATCAGATGAAGATCATGTACTTGGGATGGTGTAATGTTTGCTGAAGATTAATCTGATATGGACACTGGAGCTTTTCAGGGATGAATGTGGGAAAGAAATAAGTCAGGGAAACCTTTTAAGACAACCTATAAACTCTTTACTACTTTTCTTTGGCTCACTGAATTATTTTTAATTTAACCTTATTATTAACTTAGTCGTATTCAAGGGAAATTTCTTTAGAATTGCACCATAGCTCACATTAAAGTATATTACAATTAGCTAAATGTAGTGTTACCTTTTTCCTAAACAAACTAAGCATAATGTGAATATTCCGCATAACCTACCTGAGATAAGAAAATATCCTGCTAAAAATCAATGTACAAGATAGAGAAGCTTTAAAACCTCTTTCATTACAAGACTATCCTTCTTGGTCCCTTTCATAGCTCTCTTTTTTTCTCTGTATTGTCATATAATGCTTTTGGTTACCTATGTGGGTGCCTACCTTTTCTGAACTTAAGAGTCAGTACTATATGGGTATATAGAAACAAAATTGCAACTAGCAAAGCCAGGCCTCCCTGACTGCTTTGGAAAGCTTTCACATTCTTAATTCTATCAGCGGAGCTTGCATAGCACTGTCCCAGAGAGGCAGGTAAGCAAGACACAAACCAGATCAGCGGTAGTGGGACACTGGGGGTAGCAAACCTTGCTACAGCAAAGGCACAGCTGGAAGGGGCATGGGTTTCCTCACAGGGCCCTGAGAGAGCTGTGCCTTAATTTTATCAGAGAATAAACATTTTTCTTCCTTCTTGCTTTAATATTTGTGTACATCACCTAATTTACTCTCCAGCACCTCTGTGTTGTCAGAAGAGCCAGACTCTGAGAGTAGCTCATATACATGAGTTCATGCTTAAGCAACTTGATTAATTTCTATGATAAAATGATGGGCTTGGTAGATGAGAGGAGAGCAGTGGCTGTTGTCTACCTGGACTACAGTAAGGCTTTCAGCGCTGTCTCCCATAAGATCCCCCTAGACAAGCTGATGAAGTCTGGGACAGATGAGCAGAGAGTGAGGTGGATTGAAAACTGGCTGAATAACCAGGCTCAGTGGCACAAAGTCCAGTTGGAGTCCAGTAAATAGTAGGGTACCCTGGTGTCAATACTGAGTCTAATCTTGTTCGCAGGACTGCGTACATTCCAAATATGGGCTCCACGGTTTACAGTACTTAGGAAAATAGATCCTCCATCCAGATTAATTAAAACAATAGGTAAAATTATAGACGTTTGTATCTCTGTGTTTGTCTAAATTAATACTATTCAAACAGCATAATATTGTAAAATCATTTTCTGAAGAAAGCATTAAGCTAGTGATCTTGTATGTTAACAGCATATAGATTTTATAGGGCTCTTGGGCCCTCTGATTCATGATGATAAAACATTTTATTTTGTATTTTAAACATAAGTTCCCTCTCTTACATATGTTTTAATTTAAACATGGAAGGTATGGATGTGACCTTGTGATCATTCCAACAGTTAAATATTCCTAAATCAAAAGGCCAATTAACAAATTGCCTGATAAAAAAAATTTTAGGGAAACTGAGTTAACCATGAATACAAGATGCAAAAAAACTTGCCTGTTAGGCTACAAAGGCTAAAAGTAATACTTGAAAAATTATAATAACTGAAATAATAAAATGGTTAAAGTGGTAAATTGTGAAGCTTTAGCTCCCTTTGTCACAAAACACAGAATCTACTTTATACCAATTGCTGCTGGCTTCTGTCTTAATTGGACAATTGCCATTGTGCTCCTATTCAGAAATTCTGTATTTCAATGTTTCAAAGATTGACTGCTGCTGGCTTTCACCCTCCCCCATTCATTCATAGGGAGCTTTGAAAGGTGGTCTGCTTTGACATGTACATCATTAGACAGAAGAGAGGAAGCAAAGTATCAATATCAGAAATGAGTAATACCAGAAAAAGAGAGTGGAAGGAAAAGAAAACAATTAGAAGCAGTTTGGTGTTCTGAAATAAAAAAGAAAAAAAAAAAATTTGCAAGTGGGCTGACAGAATTGCATTGAGAGAAATAAAGAGACAAAATGCAATACGTTCACTCACTGTCCAGTTTTATTAAAAAAAAAAAAAAAACAAACAGGAAAGTCTGATTATACAGACTTTGATGACAGTGTGTAATGTAAGAATACTGGGTCCGAGATTTACTGATCTTGCTTACCTTTGGCTAATACTGTAGAAATACAGTGCATATCAAGGATAGATAACATTATTTTCAAAAAATTATATCTCCATTTTTATCCAGCTTCTTGCAAAAGTCATCCTCAGAACAGAACGTAGCACTTCCATTTTAAAGAAAAAAGGTGATTTTGGAAAACGGATAAAAAGCTTACCACCACAGTCATGTTTAAAGTAGAAACCTAATGCTTATTCTTAGCTATGAAGCAACTGTAACTGCTTCAGGCAGAAGTTATCTACCAACTGCTTCATTTAGGACCTTACAACCTTCGTATACTAGTCATGGGATTTCCACAAATGTCCAGGATTGGGCTTCTACTGCTTTCTAAAGACATCAGTAATACAACTCCCATTAATTTTAAAGACAGACAAGCCAGATCAATGCTAACAGCTTTTGAAAATCTTCTCCTAAATGTTTTATATGACACTCTCCTGCCACCTAAATTATACCAGACATCACTAGAATCTCAGGTTGCGTTCAATAATTTGTTTGATATAGTGGTTACTCTGCTTATTTAAAAATAAAAGCTAAATTCCCAAGTGAAATAAAAAGTTTAACTAGTTCTTAAGCTTTTATTGAATTCTTCTTAGGATGTCAAAACCTGTTGTTTGAAGTTCTGCAGGATCAATGTGCAACATTTTGCTAACCTTTTTTTGGTTCCAGTTTGCTTGGGATCTCACACACAAAATTTCCCTTTCAGGTCCAGACTCATTTAAAAGTTCAGAGTGAATTTCAGCCAACTCCACTAACTGTGATCTGTTTTATGTTAAAGCCAGCCCATAAACTGATCAAAACTGGGCCCAGATTCTTTTGAAACTGGGCCTAAGGTCTGTGTAAAAGCAAACTCAAGAAAATGTTTTGATGAACCGAGGTTCAATATTTTGAAGTCTATAATGAAACATGAAACAAACCAAATTCCAATTTGTTTGGTGCTTCATACTGAAAGTGTTGTATCACTCTGTCAAACTGATGACATTTTGCCACGACTTCAACAGTGAAAGATTTTTCTTCCCATAATTTCCCCCAAAACCCTTGGCTGCTGGAAACAGTAATGTATTACCATGGATACAGATTACAGAGTGGGGTATGGGGAAGAGAGTGGAGGTTACGGTGTATGAAGATATTCTTTTGGAATTGGCATTTGGAACAGGGAATCAGACAGCACAAAAGCTTTTTGTCATTCAAATACATCCAGATCATAAAGGGGTTAATTTCAAGAAGAAGAGCTAAAATAGATAGCTTTTGTGGTTTTGTGTCTTTGGTAGAGCCATGTTTTTCTGGAAAGTAAAGTGAAAACCTTCACATATTTACTTGATTTAGTTTGGAGAAAGAGCAATTTAAAAATTGGTAGTTTCTAAATGCTTTCTCCTTTCAGCTGGGCAGGAAGGGAATTGGAGACTATCTTGTCAGCTACAGAAGCAGACAGGCTTGTGTACCTCTGCCTCTGACATGGCTGAGTGCAAATCTGTAAATATGCTCATAGGCTTTGCTGTTTTGAAAACAGAGCAAACCATGGCTTCAACATCACTGCAACAATGAAAAAGAAACCAAGAGCAATTTGGAAAGTGAAAAGATGAGCAGTGATGGACTTTCCAGGGAAGCAGCTAGGCCCTCTTCTAAAGGACTTGGCGCTTCTGAAGATAGGGACAAGTAACAGGAGAAGTAGAAGGTGGCTGGACTAATAGTTTCCAATAACATCCTCCACACCAGTCTATTAAAATAGCCTCGTGGAATAATCCTGACTAAAATCTGTAGGAGTTAAAATGGTAAAATCCCACAGAAGTTATCCAGAGCCTTTTCTACTTAAAAAGATTAAACGTAAGGGGAAATGACATTTTTTTGACAGACTTGAATGCACTGTATTTAATTGTATAGGAGAAATACATGTATTATTCTACTATACTTTCTAGGCTAGTTCAAAACCCATTAAAATATTATTCTCCTTCCATAGGAGTGCTCTTGAAGTGATCACAAAAATGGGTGGTGTCCAGTCCAGAGAAAAGGTAGGACTCATGCTACTCATTCTGGCACTGAAAAAATATGTGTGTGAAAAATATTTGCATACCTGCAAATGTTTCATCTTTATACTCATGGTACAACTGTTTTTGTTAGGGATGCTGAAATATCCTTCCCAAAAAGAGAAGCCAACTATTACCCAAGAAAAGCCTAATTGTGCTCCCACTCCAGCCTGTGACAAGGCTTGCACTCAGCTTCACGATAGCAGAATCCATCCTGAAATAATTTGCAGCAAATGGAGTGATTGAAAATAGAGGGGTTAGCAAGTTTATTTTAGAATTTACTTTTACTTCAGTGAAGATTAATATGTCAAGCTGAACACTAAGTAGAGGTCAGTGCTAAAAGACCACCACACTAATCACGGGAATGTGTTGGCACAGACATTGATGTGTTGCAGCACACATTTCTGGAGGAAAGCAGAGTGCAGTTTTTCCCCAGCTGCCGGCCTGGGGTGGCTCCTGAGCCCTGCAGCTGCACTGCTGGCACTTCTCCTTCCAGGCTTTCCCTCCCTGCTGCAGCCTTCTTGCAGGCTGCCTTCCTACCTATGAAAGCATCTGGGATTCACCAGTGCAAAAGTACTGCTGCCATCCTCATGAGAGGTGAGCTTCTCACTAAAAAAAAGATTCAGCTTCAAACCATCTTAAGGAAGCAGAGGACAATGGTGTCAGAAAGAGGAGGTAGCATCTTTTCTGAAGATCTTTTCATCATCAGTATTTTGTTTAGGCAAGAAGTTTTTCATGCCATAAAGTCCTTGCATTATCAAAGACTGAGGAGCACTTTCTGAGTGCAGAATATGAGACAGCAGGGCCCAAATAAGGAACACCCTCAGAAAGAGGAAGAGAAGGATTGTCAAACACTAAAGACAGACTCTATTGCAAGGCAAACACTTCTACTTTTGCTTTAAAGTGACACTGCTGTGTTACAGTCCTTAAAGCTGCATTTGTAAGAGACACAACATACTTTTGTTATGTGAATTCTTATTTTTCTGTTACTTATACAAGGCAGTAATCCTGAATTGTCCACTGCACACTGGCATACTGCTGCTTCTGCAGGACTAAGCCAGCTGTAACACACAGCCCATGCACTGATCAGTGCTCCCTTACTAAAGCTGTATGTAGGAGGAAAAACTTGGATGGATGATACTCCCAAATCCAAAAAGTATGGAAGGCACAGCATTATTCATGGCCAAATCAGACTCCTGCAGCTCAGATCTCTTCACCTCAGAGGACCAAAACTTATTCTACAGTTTACTAGAATGCTTTCCAAATGCAAGAATTCCTCATGATTCACCATATCTCCTGAACATATCTCAGTCATATCCCTTTGGCATCTGAAACTTTCACAAAGGGAGAAAGAAAGGGGAGGGGAGAAATATTTATGTCAATTAGGCCTGGAAGGAGAATCCAGGGAAATACAGGCCTATCAGTCTGACCCTGGTGCAAGGGCAGATCACCTTGAGCACCATCACACAGCATGTACAGGATAATCAGGGGATCAGGCCCAGCCAGCAGGGGTTTATTAGAGGCAGGTCCTGCTTAACTAACTTGATCTCCTTCTATGACATACATTTTCCAAATGTAAGAATTCCTCATGATTCACCATATCTCCTGAACAGCCCCTCAGTCATATCCCTTTGGCATCTGAAACTTTCACAAAGGGAGAAAGAAACACCACTTCCCACAGTGTATCGGGTCTGGCTGAGCTGATCTTCCCACAGCAGCCCTCCTGGAGCAGTGCTCTTGTGCTGGGAGTCAGAAGGGTGTTGGTAACACCCATGTTGTGACTACCACTGAGCAGTGCTCACACAGCACCAAGGCTCTTTCTAACATTCCCCCCACAGTGGGATGGGGGGCAGGAGCCTGGGGGGAACATGACCAGGACAGCTGACCCGAACTGACCAAAGGGATATTCCAGACCATGTGACATCAGCTGA